>NC_059103.1:165134775-165299775 GCF_020740685.1 Jaculus jaculus
TTTTGCTGCCCAGGCAGAAGATCTAATGGACAGTATTAAGCAAGAGTCTTTTTTTATGCTAAGAAGCCATGCCTGGTGGCCCAGCCCTATAATCCCAGCTTCTACTGAGGTTGAAGCATCAGGATAGCAAGTTCAAGGACTGCCTAGACTACAGGGCAAGTTCAGTTTGAGTAATTTATTGAGCCATTGTCTCTAAAAAATAAACAGATTTTGGAGGTTAAATTCTGATGTCAACTTCATCAGATTAGGGTTTTGAGAAATGAGTCTTCTTGAGCAGGGTGGTCTGTGAAGAAGTTTCCAGGAAGGATTAACTAGGTAAGGGACTCCTTCCTCCAGTGTGGGTGGCCCTTCTGGTGGGAGACTGTATAAGGAAGCTCTTGGAGACCACCTGCCGTTTTCTTTTGTTTCATTCCTTTCACTTATGTATATTTTTTTGCCTGGCTCGCCTTTGTGCTAGTTCATACATGCATCTACCATTCAGCTATTTTTTTAATTAATTATTTATTATTTTATTTTTATTTATTTGAGAGAGGGAGAGAGAGAGAAGGTAAAAGAATGGGCAGGCCAGGGCCTCCAGTGGCTGCAAACAAACTCCAGGTGCATGTGCCACTTTGTTCATTGGCTTCCATGGGTTTTAGGGAATCAAATCTGGGTCCTTTGGCTTTGTAGGCAAGTGCCTTAACCTCTAGGCTATCTCTCCAGCCCTATATGACTCATTTAAAAGAATATTTTATTGCCAGGCATGGTGGCGCACACCTTTAATCACAGCCCTCAGGAGGCAGAGGTAGGAGGATAGCCAAGAGTTCGAGGTCGCCCTGAGACTACAGAGTGAATTCCAGGTCAGCCTGGGTTAAAGTGGGACCCTACCTCGAAAAGACAAAACAACAACAACAAAAATTATTTGTTTGAGAGAGAGAGAAAGAGGCAGAGACAGAGAAAGAGAAAGGGAGAGAATGGGCATGCCAGGGCCTCCAGCCACTGCAAAAGAAACTCCAGATGTGTGTGCCACCTTGTGCATCTGGCTTATTTGGGTTCTGGAGAAACAAACCAGGATCCTTTGGCTTTGCAGGCAAATGCCTTAACTGCTCTCTCCAGCCCAATGACTTTTTTTTTTTTTTTTTAATTTATACTATTTTATTTTTTTCTTTTCAATTTTTTTTTTTTTTTTTTGGTTTTTTCAAGGGAGGGTCTCACTCTGGCTCAGGCTGACCTGGAATTAACTCTAGTCTCAGGGTGGCCTCGAACTCACAGTGATCCTCCTACCTCTGCCTCCCGAGTGCTGGGATTAAAGGCGTGCACCACCATGCCCGGCTTCAAATATTTTTTTATTCACAACTTCCATGATTATAAAAAACAACCCATGCTAATACCCGCCCTCCCCCCTCACTTTCCCCTTTGAAACTCCATTCTCCATCATATACCCTCCTCCTCTCAATCAGTCTCTCTTTTATTTATTTTTAATTTTTTAATTTTTTTGAATTTTAAAGCTTTTTATTGGTGACGTCCATACATATAATCCCCTCTCACCACTCTTGCTTTTCTCACTTCTGAATCCTCTCTCTACTGAATCCTTTTTAAAAAAATTTTTTCAGCCAGGTGTGGTGGCACATACCTTTAATCCCAGCAATGGGGGTGGGGGGCAGAGGTAGGAGAATTGCCAAGACTTCAAGGCCACCCTGAGACTACATAGTGAATATCAGGTCAGCCTAAGCTAGGGTGTGAGCCTACCTTGGGAAAAAAAAATTCAAATTTTTAATAACAACTTCCATGATTATAAAAAATATCCCACGGTAATACCCTCTTTTTCCCCATTGAAATTCCATTCTCCATCACATCCCCTCCCCATCTCCGTCAGTCTCTCTTTTATTTTGATATCATGATCTTTTCTTCCTCTTATGATGGTCTTGTGTAGGTAGTGTCAGGCACTGTGAGGTCATGGATATCCAGGCCATTTTGTGTCTGGAGGGAGCACGTTGTAAGGAGTCCTACCCTTCCTTTGGCTCTTACATTCTTTCTGCCACCTCTTCCACAATAGACCCTGAGTCTTGGAAGGTGTGATAGAGATACTGCAGTACTGAGGGCTCCTGTCACTGTGCTGGGACTGAAGGCATATGCCACCACACATGGCTCCCAGGTATTTTTTGTTTGTTTGCTTTCAAGGTAGAATCTCACTGTAGCTCAGGCTGACCTGGAATTCATTATGTAGTCTCAGCGTGGCATTGAACTCATGGCAATCCTCCTACCTCTGCTTCCCAAGTGCTGGGACTAAAAGCATGTGCCACCATGCCTGATTGTAATTTTTTTTTTTTTTTTATGACAGAGCAAATTGTCATGCCAGGAGCTCCAGCCACTACAATCGAATTCCAGATGTGTATGCTACTTTGTGTGCATGTGTAACCTTGTGTGCTTGCATCACCTTGTGCATCTGGCTTATGTGTGATCTAGAGAGTCAAACATGGGTTAAGGCAGGTAAGTGCCTTAACCTCCAAGCCTTCTCTTGAGCTCTACTTGTTTTTTTTTTTTTTCTTGGCTTTTTGAGGTAGGGTCTCACTCTAGCTCAGGCTGACCTGGAATTCACTATGTAGTCTCAGGGTGGCCTCGAACTCACAGCGACCCTCCTACCTCTGCCTCCACAGTGCTAGGATTAAAGATGTGCACCACCACCTGGCTTCCTAAAAATACTTTGATTTATATCTTTGTGCGTGCCTGTGCATGTTCTTGTGCATGTGTGCATGCATATGTATGGACATACCAAGGCCTCTTGAAGCTGTAAACAAAACCAGGTGCTTATACTATCCTTTACATCTGGCTTACATGGGTGGCTTAGGAACTGAATCCAGGTCAGCAGGCTTTGCAAGCAAGCACCTTTAATCATGCAGCCATCTTCCCAGCCCCTATCAATATCTTTTAAATCACAAATACATCACAGGTAATCCCTGGGCCCAGGATCCCCACCAATACCAAAATTCTATGACTGTTCACATCCCTTATTTAAAAGGGGATAGTGTTTTCACATGAACTGCACATCTTATGTACTGTAGATCATCTCTAGATTACTTAAAATGTCTTCTACAATGTAAATGCTATGTAAATGTTATTCTGAATTATTATTTTTTTACTGTTTTCTTAAAACATTTTCCCTCAATTTTTATTTTTTTATTTTTTATTTTGTCACTTATTTATTTTTTCTCAATTTTTATTAACATTTTCCATGATTATAAAAAATATCCCATGGTAATACCCACCCCCCACTTTCCCCTTTGAAATTCCATTCTCCATCATATTCCCTCCCCATCTCAATCAGTCTCTCTTTTATTTTGATGACATGATCTTTTCCTCCTCTTATGATGGTCTTGTGTAGGTAGTGTCAGGCACTATGAGGTCATGGATAACAAGGCCATTTTATATCTGGAGGGAGCACATTGTAAGGAGTCCTATCCTTCCTTTGGCTCTTACATTCTTTCCATCACCTTTTCCGCATTAGACCCTGAGCCTTGGAAGTTATGATCAAGATGTTACTTAGTACTCCAGTCACTTCTTTCCAGCACTATGATACCTTCTGAGTCATCCCAAAGTCACTGCCATCTGAAAAGAGAAGATTCTTTACCCAAAGTGAGAGTAGCATTAATATAAGGGTATAAATATTAAGAGAAGTGGTTACTGGGCAGTTTGATAAGCATAGTATATACATTTTTCCAGACATCAGCAGATGTTACACCCCTAGGGCTCATGACTACCTGTGTTTTAAGTTTTCAGTATCAGGGATGTATTCCCTCCATGGAGCGGGCCTCCAGTCCAATTGGAGGGCAGTTGGTTTCCACCATGATAGACGTGCCACTATTGCACACCCGTTTGCTCATTTGGCCTGGCTGGCCAGTTATAAGGCTTGCAGTGTCCACTGTTGAGTATCTTCATTGGTGGTATCTCTTTCTCTCATTGAACTACATGTAGAATAGCTTCTTCCAGCTTTCTGTCAGCAATTCTGTGTCATTTGGGGCATAATGACAGGAGAAATCTATACATGTTCAGTACAGAGGCAACCATAGGCCGAACAGGATCTCATGTGTCTCAGGCCTCAAACTGGCTATATAGCCAAGAATGATCTTGAACTTGTGATCATCCTACTAAGTCAAAGCTCACTGATTCAGCTATTGTAGCTAGCCAGCTTGCAAAGGCCACATCCTTGCACTAAAGAACAGAGAGGGAAGGAAGGAAAGGTAATGGCTGTGAAACTGGTAGAAAAAGAAGGTCAAGACATAGAGGTGGTTGTCTAAAACATTTCATATTTCTTTTTAAAATATTTTATTTCATTTATTTCATTAGAGAGAAAGAGAGATACAGAAATAGGCAGGCACAGAGAGAGAGAGAGAATGGGCGCACTAGGGCCTCCAGCCACTGCAAATGAACTCCAGATGTGTGTGCCCCCTTATGCATCTGGCTAACGTGGATCCTTTGGCGTTGCAGGCAAACGCCTTAACCTCTAAGCCATCTCTCTAGCCCACATTTCATATTTCTGACATAGAGTCTAGGTTTGGGACTCAGTGAATTATTGTCAAGGCCTTTACCTGTGATTGTGAAATTGTGAGATCCACATGGAGATGTTTTTGTTTTGTGTATTAATGGTGGTGCTGGGAATCAAACCCAGAGCCTCTTGCATGCAAGGCAAATACTTTATCACCCAGCCTTTGAGAGTTTTTTTTTTTTTTTTTTTTTTAATTCCCAAAGCCCAGACCATACTGCAGAGCTATTAAACCAGAATGTCTGGAATCTGGCCCAAACCTGTGTATTTAGAGCTCCCAGGTGATTTTAACATACACCCAAGCTAGAGAACCCTGTTTAGGCTCATGTTAATATACTTCATAGTTACCACTTAAGAAGTAGCAGCAATGCTCCAACATTGAGCTTTCTCATTTACTGTGGGGCTTGGTCATTACCCCACTGTATAGATGTTAAAATTTCTTTTCTTTCTTTTTTTTTTTTTTTTTTTTTTTTTTCGAGGTAGGGTTTCAGTCTAGCCCAGGCTGACCTGGAATTCACTATGTAATCTCAGGGTGGCCTTGAGCTCACGGGGGCAGTCCTCCTACCTCTGCCTCCCGGGTGCTGGGATTAAAGGCATGTGCCACCATGCCTGGCTCATTTTTTATTTAATTAATTATGGACAAACTTAGCATGGATACATCATGAGTTGGTACCATCCTTACCTTTGCCCCTGTCCTCCTTCTGCTGGGGGCCCTCCTTAGTGGGTTGTAGGTATTCCCCTTGGGGTTGTGGGTTATGGGTTGTGGGAGCGGCAGTCAATTGTTGGGGGTTGGCAATGCCTCTGGGCATGATGTCCCAACCTGTGGCTCTTACATTCTTTCCGCCCCCTCTTCTGCAGAATTCCCTGAGCAATGGGGGGGGTGTTTTAAATCTATTCAGTGATGAGCTCTTAGGAGCCTCTGGATCTCTGCTTTGTAAGTGTTGAGTGTCCTCAGGGTCTGTCTCTTCCACCCTGGCGCTGTTTGCGAGGCCACCATGGAGCTGCAGTTTTGCATATCTTCCCCTTTCCTCTGTGGTTTCAGCTGGGGTTTGGCTGCAGTGCATGCAAGGGGTAGTTTATGTCCTGGGTCTCATTGCCTTCTGAGAAAGAAAAACAGATTCTCCAATGGAGAGTGAAGTCAGAACAGACATTAATATTGAGATCTACTAAGGTTTTGCATCTTGTTCACTCACAGGCAGAGCCAGGATTCAAATTCAGAATTTTCTGACTCAAAACCTGGGTGAAGCCTGGCGTGGTGGTGCATTCCTTTAATCTCAGCACTTGGGAGACAGATATAGGAGAATTGCCATGAGTTCAAGGCCACTCTGAGACTACATAGTGAATTCCAGGTCAGCCTGGACTAGAGCGATACCTCCAAAAACAAAAACAAAATTAATTAATGAATTAATCAATAAATGAAAAGGTTGCAATGTTCGGTGTACAGTTTGGGTTATTTTAGGGGTCAAGGTGGGAAATAATCTGGGAGTTTATTCTGGGTAACCTATTTCCTTGTCCCTAATTATATCTTGTAGATTAAAACTCAGATATGAGGGCTGGAGAAATGGCTTAGTGGTTAAGTGCTTGCCTGTGAAGTCTAAAGACCCCAGTTAAAGGCGCAATTCCCCAGTACCCACATAAACCAGATGTACAAAGTGGCACATGCATCTGGAGTTCGTTTGCAGTGGCCGGAAGCCCTAGTGTGCCCATTTTCTCTCTGCCTCTTTCTCCCTCTGTCACTCTCAAATAAATAAATAAAAATAAGCAAGAAAACAAAAACAAAAAACTTAGATATGGGGCTGGAGAGATGGCTTAGTGGCTAAGGCGCTTGCCTGTAAATCAAAAGGACCCAGGTTCCATTCCCCAGGACCCACATTAGCCTGATGCTAAAGGTGGTGCATGCCTCTGGAGTTTATTTGCAGTGGCTAGAGGCCCTGACGTGCCCATTCTCTCTGTCTCATCTACCCCTCTCTCTTTAAATAAAAATACATAAATAAATACTTTTTAAAAACTTAGATATGCCTCATTTCTTTTCCTTTTTTTTTTTTTTTTTTTTTTTTTTTTTTTTTTTTTTTTGAGATAGGGGCTCACTCTAGCTCAGGTTGATCTGGAGCTCATTCTGTAGTCCCAGGCTGGCCTCAAACTCATGGTGATGCTACTCTGCCTCCTAAGTGCTGGGTTTAAAGAAGTATGCCACCACTTCTGGCATATATGCCCCTTTTCTAATCCACTCAGAGAGTAGTGAGTCAACCTGGGGATTCCAAAAGATCATATCTTCTCCATTACACTTAGGGATGATATGTAATGCACAGGCAAGACCCAGCACCAGAGACACAATCTGATGCATTTGTTATTTTAATGGAAATTTTTATTGAGATAATTATGGATTCACATGAAGTTCTAGGAAATTATACAGAGATAGCTTTAATCAAGTTTCCCCCAATAATAATATTTTATAAAACTGGACATTGATATATTTCATTATTCAAAGCTCTTCTGTTTTGGGCTGGAGAGATGGCTTAGTGGCTAAGCGCTTGCCTGTGAAGCTTAAGGACCTCAGTTCAAGGCTTGATTCTCTAGGACCCACGTTAGCCAGATGCACAAGGGGGCACACACATCTGGAGTTCCTTTGCAGTGGCTGGAAGCCCTGGCACGTTCATTCTCTCTCTCTGCCTCTTTCTCTCTCTGTCACTCTCAAATAAGTAAATAAAAATGAACAACAGAAAAAGCTCTTCTGTTTTATTTGGGTATATTTAAAATATTTTATTTATTTATTTATTTATTTTTGGTCTTTTCGAGGTAGGGTTTCACTCTAGCCCAGGCTCACCTAGAATTCACTATGCTGACTCAGGGTGGTCTCGAATTCATGGCAATCCTCCTATCTCTGCCTCCCAAGAGCTGGGATTAAAGGCGTGCACCACCATGCCCGGTTCTAAAATATTTTATTTTATTATTATTTTTTTAAATTTTTATTAACATTTTCCATGATTATAAAATATATCCCATGGTAATTCCCTCCCTCCCCACCCCCACACTTTTCCATTTGAAATTCCATTCTCCATCATATTACCTCCCCATTATATTTTTATTTGTTTATTAGAAAGAGAAAGAGACAGAGAGGGAGAGAATGGGTGCACCAGGGCCTCCAGCCACTGCAAATGAACTCCAGATGCATGAGCCACCATGTGCATCTGGCTCAAGTGGGTTCTGGGAAATGGAACCTGGGTCCTTAGGTTTCATGGAAGTGCTTGAACCCCTAAGCCATCTCTCCACCCCCACTTGTGTATAACCCTAACCCTCTTCTACTCTTCCATTATATTCCACTTCTAAAATTTAGTTGTAGAGCATGTAACTCTTTTGGCATTGGCTTTTTCTCAGTGTAATTCCCTGAAGAGTCATCTAAATGCTGTATCAGTGGCTTATGTCACTGCTAAGTTCATTTACTTTTTTTTTTTTTGTTGTTTGAGGTAGGGTCTCACTCTAGCCCAGGCTGACCTGGAATTCACAATGTAGTCTCAGGGTGGTCTTGAACTCATGGTGATCATCCTACCTCTGCCTCCAGAGTGCTGGGACTAAAGGCGTGCACCACCACACTCAGCCTTTTGTTTTGTTTTGTTTTGAGG
The DNA here is from genome assembly GCF_020740685.1 of Jaculus jaculus. NCBI lineage: Eukaryota > Metazoa > Chordata > Mammalia > Rodentia > Dipodidae > Jaculus > Jaculus jaculus. Next base: position 165,142,915 of record NC_059103.1, read on the forward strand.
CCGGGTCTTGTTTTAGCCCAGACTGACCTGGAATTCGCTGGTCTCAAGGTGGCCTCAAACTTTCAGTGATCCTCCTACCTCTGCCTTTTGAGTGCTGGGATTAAGGTGTGTGTCACCATACCTAGATCATTTATTTACTTAGTTAGTTAGTTTTTATTTTAGTTATTTATTTGCAGTCAGAAGGAGACAGAGAGGAGAGGCAGAGAGCGAGTGGGATGTGAGGGCATCTAGGCACTGCAAACAAGCTCCATGTTCCATTCTGTATCTGGCTTTACATACTGGGTTGATTCTCAGATTCCAATTTCCTTTTTTTTTTGTTTGTTTTTTTGCTTTTTTGTTTTGCGAGGCAGGGTCTCACTCTAGCCCAGGCTGACCTGGAACTCACTCTGTAGTCCCAAGCTGGCCTCTAACCTAACTCACAGTGATTCTCCTACCTCTGCCTTCCAAGAGTGCTGGGGTTAAAGATGCCACCACGGGGGGGGGGGGGGGGGTGGGGGGGTAATTACCATGGGATTTTTTTTATAATCATGGAAAATGTTAATAAAAATTAAAAAAAAAAGATTCCATCACTAGTCCTGGCTGATCTAAGCTTCTGTTTGCCCATCTGCTTTATTTATTTTGTGTGTGTGTGCATGCACACGTGTTCATGTGAGAATACAGGTGCATGTGTGCCCTGGCACACGTGTGGAGGTTAGAGGACAAATTGTGGGTGGATTCTCAGCTTTCAAATCCTTTGAAGCAGAGTCTCTTGTTCACTGTTCCATTTCACCGCTCTGTCTGTCAGCTTTCAGGAAATTCTGTCTCCTCCTTCCTTTTTACCATAAGTGCTCTGGAATTACAGAAGCCCAATACAGCTTCTGGTTTTATGTAGTGCTTTGAGATCCAAACTCAGGTACTCAAGAGTTGCAAATGCTTTAACCACTGAGCCACAGTTCCCATCTGCTATAAGAAAAAAAAATTAGGGCTGGCAGAGATGGCTCATGTAAAAGCCAGATGCACAAAAGGGGCGCATACATCTGGAGTTTGTTTGCAGCAGCTAGAAGCCCTGGTGTATCTATTCTTTCTCTGTCCCTCTTTTTTTCTCTGTCTCTCTGTGTTTGCAAATAAATAAAATATTATTTATTTATTTATTTACAAGCAGAGAGAGAGAGAGAGAGAGAGAGGGAGAGAAGAGAGACGCACAGAGAAAATGGGTGTGCCAGGGCCTCTGGCCACTGCAAATGAACTCCAGATGCATATGCAACTTCATGCTTCTGGCTTTTACATGGGTACTGGGGAATTGAACCTGGGTCCTTTGGCTTTGCTGGCAAGTGCCTTAGCTGCTAAGCCATCTCTTCAGCCACCCCCTCCCTTATCTGCATTTTTAAAAAATGGCAGTAAGTTGGGCTGGAGAGATTGCTGAGTGCTTAAAGGTACTTGCTTGCAAAGTCTGATGGCCCAGGTTCAATTCCCCTGTACCCATGTAAAACCAGACACACAAAACGGTGCATGTGTCTAGAGTCTGTGTTTGCAGTGACAGGAAGGACAGGAAGTTCTGGTGCACCCATTTCTTTCTCTTTTTCCCCACCCTCCCTCCGTCCCCTTCTCCTTCCCTCCCTTTCTTCTTCCCTTCCTTTCTCTCTCCCTCTCTATCTCAAATAAATAAATAATATTTAAAAATAAGCTAGAGTGGCACACGCCTTTAATCCCAGCACTTGGGAGGCAGAGGTAGGAGGATTGCAAAAGTTCCAGGCGACCCTGAAATTACATAGTGAACCAGGTCAGCCTGAATTAGAGCAAGAACAAATATCAAAATAATAATAATAATATCCCAGCACTTGGGAGGCAGAGGTAGGACGATTGCTGTGAGTTCAAAGCATGGAACTACAGAGTGAGGTCCAGATCAGCTTGAACTAGAGTGACCCTATCTCCAATAAATAAACAAGCAAACAAACAAACAAATAAATAACAAGCTCAGGACTGGAGAGATGGCTTAGTGATTAAGGCATTTGCCTGTAAAGCCAAAGGACCGGGTTCTTTTTCCCAGAAGCCACGTAAGCCAGATGTATAAGGTGGCACACGTGTCTGGATTTGTTTGGAGCAGCTGAAGTCCCTGGCATTTCCATCCTCTCTCTCCTCTTTATCTGTCTCTCTTTCTCATCTCTGGAGAGAAGGCTTAGCAGTTAACTGTTTGCTTGTGAAGGCTAAGGACCATACCCCAGCACCCATGTAAGCCACATGCACAGGTGGCACACAAGTCTGGAGTTCATTTGCAGTGGCTGGAGACCCTGGAGTGCCCATTCTCCCTCCCCCACCCCCATCTCTCTCACTGCCTCTTTTTATCTCTCAAATAAATAAGTAAAATCAAGTATTTTTTAAAAGCAGCAAGGGTGGGGAAGGGCTGGAGAGATGGCTTAGTGGTTAGAGGCATTTGCCTGCAAAGCCAAAGGACCCAGGTTCAATCCCCCAGTACCCATGTAAGCCAGCTGCCCAAGGGGACACATGCATCTGGAGTTCATATGCAGTGTCTGGAGGCCCTGGCACGCCCATTCTCTCCCTGTCTATATCCTCTCTATCTCTCTCTGTTTGCAAGTAAATAAAATAAATAAATAAGAAAACAAATATATATAGCAGCAGGGCTGAAGAGATGGTTTAGTGGTTAAGGCTCTTGCCAGTGAAGCCAAAGGACCCGGGTTCGCTTCTCCAGTACCCTCTTAAAGCCAAAGTACACATATGTCTGGAGTTCGTTTGCAGTGGCTGGAGGACCTGGTGTGTCCATTCTCTCCTACCCTCCCCCCCACTTTCTACTTTTCTCTCTCACAAATAACTAAATAAGTTTTTAAAATTGCAATAAGTGGATAGTAGCATAATGTCAGGTAAATTTCAGGATTGATATAAAGATCAAATGATAGTGATGCCTATAATCTCTCTCTTTTTTTTTTTTTTTTTTTTTTGGCTTTTCAAAGTAGGGTCTCACTCTGGCCTAGGCTGACTGACCTGGACTCATCTCAGAGTGGTCTCGAACTCAAGGCAATATTCTGCCTCTGCCTCCCGAGTGCTGGAATTAAAGGCATGTGCCACCATGCCCAGATCTTTTTTTTTTTTTTTTCTCTTCCACTAATAACTTTTTCTTTAATTTGTGTGGGAGAACGCGTATGATGTGTATGTCTGAGTGTGGACACACATATGCCATGGCGCACCTGTGGAGGTCAGAGGGCTTCTCTGGGCATAGTTCCTTGCTTTTTGCCTTATTTTAACGCAGGTCTCACTTGTTCCTCATGATTCTGCTGTCTCTGTTTCCCTTCTTGTTGTACACACAGTGGAATTAAGAAGCTCCCACTATGCTTCCAGCTATACATGGGTTCTGGGGATTTAATCTTGCATCTTCAGGCTTGTTCAGAAAGCATTCACCCTCAGAGCCATTTCATCAGCCTGAAGGTTTTTGGTTTTGGAGAGGAGCAGGGTCTTATTACATTGCCTGGGCTGGCCTGGAAATTGCTGTGTAGACCAGACTGGCTTCAAACTTAGAACAATTCTCCTGCCTCTATCTCCTGAAGTGCAGGAGTTAAAAAAGATTGGTCCCAGCTTGGTTTTTTGAGGTAGAATTACACTCTAGCCCAGACTATCCTGGAATTCACTATCTAGTTTTTGGGTATCCTCAAACTCATGGTGATCCTCCTACCTCTGCCCCCCCGCTTCAAGGGCTGGGATTAAAGGCATGTGCCATCACCCCCGGATTTATAAATATTTTATTTATTTATTGTTTTTTCAAGTTAGAGTCTCGCTCTAGGCCAGGCTGACCTGGAATTCACTATGTAGTCTCAGGGTGGCCTCAAACTCATGGCAATCCTCCTACCTCTGCCTCCCAAGTGCTGGGATTAAAGGCATGCACCACCATGCCCAGCTTAATTTATTTATTTATTGGTTTTTCAAGCTAGGGTCTGCCGACTTGGAATTCACTATGTAGTCTCAGGGTGGCCTCGAATTCTCGACAATCCACCTACCTCTGCCTCCCGAGTGCTGAGATTATTTTATTTGCAAACAGAGAGAGAGAGATAAAGAGAAGACACACATACACAGAGAATGGGTATGCCAGGACCTGTAATAACCACTGCAAACAAACTCCAGATGCATGCACTACTTTGTGTGTCTGGCTTTATCTGTGTACTGGGGAATTGAACCTGGGTCATTAGGTTTTGCAGACAAGCACCTTAACTGCTGAGTCATGTCTCCAGCCCCCCCCTTTTTAAATTTATTTTTAATTTATTTTTTGAGGTAGGGTCTCACTCTAGCCCAGGCTGACCTGGAACACACTTTTTAGTCCCAGGCTGAACTTGAACTCACAATGATTCTCCTATCTCTGCCTCCTAAGAGTTAGGATTAAAGGTGTGCACTACCATGCCCAGGTAGTTAGTTTAACTGAATTGGTGAGCTCAAGGTTTAATGAAAAATCCTGTCTCAAAGACTAAAAAGTGGATAATAATTGAGAAAGACACCAGACATCCAATTCTGATCTCCACAAGTATGCCTAAACATATCTGCACATGCAAACACACACACATACAAACATGTATATACAAACGTACCTACACCACACACACTTACACACACAAAATGTGGGGAGGGCTGGAGAGATGGCATAGCGGTTAAGGCACTTGCCTGCAAAGCCAAAGGACCCAGGTTTGATTCTCTAGGACCCACGTAAGCCAGATGCACAAGGTGATATATGTGCCATGAGTTTGTTTGTAGTGGCTGGATGCCCTGATATGCCCATTCTCTCTCTCTCTCTTTCTCTCCCAAATAAATAAATAAAACTGAAATATTTTTAAAAAGTGGGGGGGAAAGTGAATTCAGAGGTTGGGGATGTAGTTCCATGATAGAGTGCTTGCCTAGTATGCTTGAGACCATTTGATTCTCAGTACTGCATGAAAGAAAAACAAAAAACAAACCTAAATCAAACCAGTGTCTCAATTACAATCCTCCATTGACGTTCATTGTGCATAGAATAAAACCAACCCCTATTTCAGAGCTTACAAAGTCTGAATAATAAAGCCTTAAACCCTTACTGCGATGCTCCCTCTATTTCCAGGTTTTTTTCCCACAGATCTTTGTACTAAAGCTCCTCAGCTTTTATCTCGGCTCTGACATCATCCCTAAGAGACATTTTGCCCATGCTTGTTACTGGTGCTTTGCCCAACCTGACACATTCTCTTCATCTCCTCACCTGATTTATTTTTATTCATCACTCTCTATCTGAAATTTTTTAACTTTTTATTGACAACTTCCATAAATATAAACAATATACCATGATCGTAATTCCCTCCCTAACACTACACTTTTCTTCTTGTAATTCCTTCCTCCACTGAATCCCTTCTTTCCAACTGGACTCTTTTATTTTGATGCCATCATTTTTCCCTCCTATTATGCAGTTCTTGTGTAGATGGTGCCAGCCACTGTGAGGTCCTGCATATCAAGGCCACTTTGTGTCTGGATGACAGCATTGTAAGCACTCCTTCCCTTCGTTTGGCTCTTACATTCTTTCTGCCGCCTCTTTTCTCCCTTCCTTCCTTCCTTCCTTCCTTCCTTCCTTCCTTCCTTCCTTCCTTCCTTCCTTCCTTCCTTCCTCCCTCCCTCCCTCCCTCCCTTCCTCTCTTCCTTCCTCCCTTCCTTCCTTCCTTTCTTTTTTTGTTTTTAGAGGTAGGGTCTTGCTCTAATTCAGACTGACCTGGGATTCACTATGTAGTCTCAGGGAGGCCTCAAACTCATGATGATCCTCCTACCTTTATCTCCCAAGTGCTGGGATTAAAGGCATGCGCCACCATGCCCAGCTCAATTAACTCTTTATTTTCCTCCTCTTCCTCCTCCTCCCTTTTTTTTTTTTTTTTTTAAGGTAGGGTCTCTCTGGTCCAGGCTAGCCTGTAATTCATTATGGAGTCTCAGGTTGGCCTAAGACTCACAGCAATCCTCCTACCTCTGCCTATTGAGTGTTGGGATTAAAGGCATGCCCCACCACGCCCAACTCAATTAACTTTCTTTTAAAAAAGTTATTTTTATTTACTTATTTGAGAGAGAGAGAGGAAGAGTGGGCATGCCAGGGTATCCAGCCACTGCAAACTAACTCCAGATGCATGTGCCACCTCATGCATCTGGCTTATGTGGGTCCTGGGAAATTGAACCTGGGTCCTTTGGTTTTGCAGGCAAGTTCCTTAACTACTAAGCCATCTCTCCAGCCCTCAATTAACTTTTTCTTTTTTTAAGATTTTTTAAATTTTTATTTGAGAGCGACAGACAGAGAGAGAAAGAGGCAGATAGAGAGAGAGAGAGAATGGGCACGCCAGGGCTTCCAGCCACTGCGAACGAACTCCAGACGCGTGCACCCCTTGTGCATCTGGCTAACGTGGGTCCTGGGGAATCGAGCCTTGAACCGGGGTCTTTAGGCTTCACAGGCAAGGGCTTAATTGCTAAGCCATTTCTCCAGCCCCTCAATTAACTTTTTAAAGCATATTTTTATTTATTTCAGAGAGAAAAAGAAGGAGAGAGAGAGAAAGAGAGAGAGAGAAAGGGCATGCCAGTACCTCTAGCCACTGCAAACAAACTCCAGATACATGTGCCAACTTGTGCATCTGGTTTATGTGGGTACTGGAGAATTGAATCTGGGTCATTAAGCTTCAGAGGCAAGTGCCTTAGCCATTAAGCTATTTCTCCAGCCCTAACTTTTTAAGAAATATTTTTATTTATTTATTTATAAGCTGAGATAGAGAGAATGGGTGGGCCAGGGCCTTTAGCTGCTGCAAATGAACTCCAGATGCATGTGCCATTGGCTTTACCTGGGTACTGGGGAATCAAACCAGCATCATTAGGCTTTGCAGGCAAGTGTAACTGCTGAACCATCTCTGTAGCCCTCAATTAACGTTTTTTTTTTTTTGTTTTTGTTTTTTTCAAGGTAGGGTCTCAATCTAGTCCAGGGTGACGTGGAATTCACTATGGAGTCTCAGGGTGGCCTTGAACTCATGATGATCCTCCTACCTCTGCCTCCCAACTGCTGGGATTAAAGGCATGCACTACCACAACCATGCCTGGCCTTAATTAGCTTTAAAAAAATAGTTATAGGGCTGGAGAGCTGGCTTAGCGGTTAAGCACTTGCCTATGAAGCTTAAGGACCCCGGTTCGAGGCTCGGTTCCCCAGGTCCCACGTTAGCCAGATGCACAAGGGGGCGCACGCGTCTGGAGTTCGTTTGCAGTGGCTGGAAGCCCTGGTGCGCCCTTTCTCTCTCTCTCTCCCTCTATCTGTCTTTCTCTCTGTGTCTGTCGCTCTCAAATAAAAAATAAAAAAATAAAAATAAAAAAAAATAGTTATATTATTTATTTGAGAGAGAGAGAGAGAATGAGTGCATCAGGACTTTTTACTACTGCGAATTCCAGATGGATGTACCATCGTGTGACTGCTCTACATAGGCACTGGAGATTGAACCTAGGCTGTCAGGCTTTGCAAGGGTCTACAACCAATGAGCCATGTCCTCAGCCCTCAACTAACTTTAAAATATTGTTTTATTGTCAATTTCATACATAATTCGTAATGTATTTTGATCACAATTCTCTCCCATTACTTGATTTTCCCACCCTCCCCCATTCCCCTTCTACTCAATCTCTTCTTTCTAACTAGTCCCTCATGCATTTTGATACTTTTTTTTTTTGAAGTAGGGTCTCATGATAGTCCAGGCTTACCTGGAAGTCACTATGTAGGCTCAGGCTGACTTCAAACTCACAGTGATCCTCGTATTTGAGAGAGAGAGAGGAATGAGCGAGCATGAGCATGCCAGGATTCCTAGCCGTTGTAAATGAACTCTAGACACATGTGCCACCCTGTGCATCTGGCTTACATGGGTACTAGGGAATTGAACCTGGGTCCTTAGCCTTTGCAGGTAAGTGCCTTAACCACTAAGCCATCTTTCCAGCCCCTAATCAACTTTTTTTTTTTTTTTTTTTTGGTTTTTCAAGGTAGAGTCTCATTCTAGCCCAGGCTGACCTGGAATTTACCGTGGAGTTTCAGGGTAGCTTTGAACTCATGGCGATCCTCCTACCTCTGCCTCCTGAGTGCTGCAATTAAAAGCATGTGCCACCATGCCTGGCTTCCTGACCAACATTTTAACTTAAATAAATTAGTACTTGAGATTCGGCTTAGTGGTAGAATGCTTGCCTGGCATGCATGAGTCCTTGGGTTCAGTTCCCAGTACTGCAAAAATAAATGTATTATGATTTGTTGGGGATATAACATAGTTAGTAGAATGCTTGCCTGACATGCATGGTCTCCTGTATGGCAAGCTATAACAAAGGAAAATTAATTGATTGATTTTTGTGTGTGTGTGTGTGGTTTTTCAGGGTAGGGTCTCACTCTGGTTCAGGCTGACCTGAAATTTACTATGGAGTCTCAGGGTGGCCTTGAACTCACAGCGATCCTCCTACCTCTGCTTTCTGAGTGCTGAGATTAAAGGCGTGCACCACCATGCCCTGCAAGTGATTGATTTTGAGACAGGGTTTCATGTAGCTGAGGAAGTCCTGATTCTCCTGTCTCCACCTCCCAAGGATCACAGACATCTATCACCATCCCCAGGTAAAATTTCTACTTTTTTGGTTTTTTTTTTTTGATCAAACTCAGGATCTCACACATGGTAGGTAGATACACTCTTAGCCCCATTTTAAGTTTGAAATAGGGTCTCCTAAGTCATCCAGGCTGGCCCTAACCTTATGCTTTTCCTGCTCAGTCTCCTGAGTAGCTAGGATTGTTAAAATAATTATAATGCCCGCGCCATCAAACCTATCCTCAAATAACACGTCTTTACAAAAAGTTTAAGGGTTGGGAGATGGCTCAGTGGATAAAGCACTGCTATGCAAGCGTGAGGCCCTTAGTTCGCATATCCAGTACCCACACAAAATGCTGGGCAGGCTGATATGTGCCTGAAATCCCAGCTCTGGGAGTCGGAGACAGGTGGATCCCTAGGGCTTACTGGCTAGGCTACTTAGTCTAGCTGTGGCTGCCTCTGTTTCAAAAAATAAAGTAGGAAGTGACTGAGGATTACACTTACCATTACACTCTGGGCTCCGCAGGCATACACATACCAATACACTAATACACACACCAATATTTTCACTGCACATGGTACCGTGCCAACTAACATTCCTATTTTTAAATCTTTAAAAAAAATTTTTTTGTTCATTTTTATTTATTTACTTGAGTGTGACAGTGAGAGAGAGAAAGAGACAGAGAGAGAGAGAGAGAGAATGGGACGCCAGGGCTTCCAGCCACTGCAAATGAACTCCAGACGCCTGTGCCCCCTTGTGCATCTGGCTAATGTGGGTCCTGGGTAACTGAGCCTCAAACTGTGGTCCTTAGGTTTCACAGGCAAGCGCTTAACCACTAAGCCATCTCTCCAGCCCCTTAAATCTTTTTTTTTTTTTTTTTTTTTTTTTTGAGGTAGGGTCTTGCTCTCATCCAGGCTGGCCTGAAATTCACTCTGTAGTCTCAGGTGGCCTTGAACTCATGGTAATCCTCCTATTTCAGCCTCCTGAGTACTGGGATTAAAAATGTACACCACCATGCCAGGCCCCCAGCTTTTTAAATTTGTTTTGTTTTGTTTTGTTTTTTTGTTTTTCGAGGTAGGATCTCACTCTAGCCCAGGCTGACCTGGAACTCACTAAGTAGTGTCAGGGCAGCCTCGAACTCACGGTGATTCTCCCACCTCTGCCTCCTGAGTGCTAGGATTAAAGGCGTAAGCCACCATACCCTGTTTAAAATACTTTTTAAAATTTATTTGCAAGCAGAGAGAGATGGAGAGAAGAGAAACAGACAGAATGGGCAGGGCAGGGCCTCCTACCACTGCAAATAAACTCCAGACATGACACTTGTGCATCTGACTTTATATGGGTATTGGGAAATTGAACCTAGGCTTTCAGGCTTTGCAAACAAATGCCTTTAAGCACTAAGCCATTTCCCCAGCCCGAATAGAATTTCTTTCTTCCTCTTCTTTTTTTTTCTTTTTTTTTTTTTGGTTTTTCAAGGTAGGGTCTTGCTGTAGCCTAGGCTGACCTGGAATTCACTATGTAGTCTCAGGATGGCCTTGAACTCACAATGGTCTTTCTCCTCCAGCCCCCAGTGAACATTTCTTAATCATTAATTCACACCGTAGAATAGATGACTAATAAGTATCCCAGTACACTGCTTCTCTTGGGCATTGACTTTTAGCTGGGACCAGAGCTTTCAGGTCAGGAAAAAGCTGGCTGGTAAGATTTTAATTATCAATTTACTGACTGAGGAGAGTTTCTTCACCACTCCCCAGAAAAGTCATCCCTCTTTTACAGGCCACCCCCATTTTCTGTCTGTACTTGCTACTGGATCTCATCCAACTTCTTGGGAGTTTCCCTCAGAAGACTTTCTTTCCTAGGTGGGCTTGACCCCATGTTCTGAATAGTAGTTTAAGCTTTCAGGCTTAGGGATTCTTTTTTGCAGTAGCCAGACCTTGGGCATGCAAAGCCAGGGCCCCTGGGGTCAGTCAGCTGGGCCCTTCTCACCCTCTGTCCCAGAGGCAGTTTGCAGTAGCTGGTGCCACCTCAGCAGTATGTTCCTGGCCTGCCCACACCCTGGTTCCACCCTCCAGCTCTGCCCTGGCTTTGTTTCCTGCCCCTTTCCTGGGTGCACCTTGTCTTGCTTTTTAACTGGCTGTATGCCCAATTTCTTATTCTGATTTCTGGAAACATTTCTCCATTACTGGTGCGGCAATTCTGCCCTCTAGTAGTTGAAACTAGAAGCACACACTTCCCTCTGGAAAGACTCCTTCCTTTCTCTAGTCCCTCCCCATTCACTGCCTTCCTTTGGAGGAAGGATTGAAGAGGAACTCAGTCTCTCAGCTCAGGAGATCCAGGAGACCTGGCTGTCTCTATACCTTGATGATGGTCAATGTACACGGAACTCAAGCCACAGTTTCGGCTTTCCCCTCTTGTCTGTTCTTCTTTTCTCCCCAGCCCTTGTTCATGATAGACATGAGGTATTCCAAGGGCTGAAAATATGGTACCACATCTAATTAACAGATAATCCCATAAATGATAGGTTGACATTTACTTAGTGAGAGTAGGGAGAAATTAATTTTTATTGATAAAGTTTACTCAAATTAAGGGATGTATGTCATGTAATTTTCCAAACTGAGGAACTTCCTCGAAAGCATACACTTTGCCCTCTGGACATAACCACTATTCTGACTGCTGTTTGGAGATTAGATTTGATGGAAGTACTTTTTGTGTTTGACTTCTTTTTTGTTTGTTTCTTTTTTAAAATTTCTTTCACATAATATGTTTTGGGGATTTGTTAATGTGGATACATATAATACTTATTTTCGTTGCTGAATAGTATTTCCTTGTCTGGACACACCATGGTTTGTTTATCCCATTCTCTTATTACTGATGAACATTCAGTGTTTCCAGATTCATTCCAGGCTATTCTGAATAAATCTACTATCAACAACTCTTTTCATAGATGTGTGATTTAACTTGTCCTAGGAAAGTACTTAAGACCAGCATTACTGGGTCATATTTAAATTTACTAGAAATGGTTATTTCCCAAAATGATTATATCATTCTTTTAAATATTTTTTTAAATTTTTTATTTATTTTATTTGAGAACGACAGGCACAGAGAGAAAGACAGATAGAGGGAGAGAGAGAATGGGCTTGCCAGGGCTTCCAGCCTCTGCAAACGAACTCCAGACCCGTGCGCCCCCTTGTGCATCTGGCTAACATGGGACCTGGGGAACCGAGCCTCGAACCAGGGTCCTTAGGCTTCACAGGCAAGCGCTTAACCGCTAAGCCATCTCTCCAGCCCGATTATATCATTCTTTGGTTTTGCTTTTTACATATGGTATGTGTGTACACATGTTCATATTTATGTGAGCAAATGTATGTCTGTATGCATGTGGAGGCTAGAGGTTGATGCCAGATGTCATTAATCATTTTCCCCTGTAATTAAAATAATTTATTTATGTATTTGTGTGTGTGTATGGGTGTGCCAGGGTCTCTTGCTGCTGCAACTGAACGTCCAGTTTTGTGTGGGTAGGTGGCTGGGGAATTGAATCTGGGCTGGTAGGCTTTGCAAGCAAGCACCGTTAACCACTGAGCTATCTCCCTGGGCCCACCACTTTAATTTTTTTTTTTTTTTTTGAGGTAAGGTCTCACTCTAGCCCAGGCTGACCTGAAATTCACTATGTAGTCTCAGGGTGGCCTCGAATTTACAGTGATCCTCCTACCTCTGCCTCCCGAGTGCTGGGATTAAAGGCGTGCACCACCACACCCGGCCACTTTAATTTTTAAATTAGTTTTTATTAATTAATTTTTAACATAGGTTGTAATATGTCCCCTCCCCCCTCCCCTTAGGGCCCTCTTTAGTAGGGCTATTGGTGTCACTGTGGGGTAATTAGGGCCTCTGTCTGTCTCTGGGGGAGCTGTGCTTCGGGGTGTTGCTACCTGCCTTGTGGCTCTTACAGTCTTCCCGCCCGTCCGCTCTGCCACAACAATCCCAGAGCCTTGGCAGGGGTGTGATCAGTTCGTGTTGATTTCTCTGCAGCCCTGTATTTTCTGTTAGGACGTGTTTCGGTTCATTGCAGTGTTTGGCGTTGTTTTGGGCATGTGGGTGTCAGGCTAGCCCCGGAAGCAACACTGGGGTTACCGCTTCCTCCGCACTTTCTTCTGGACCCTGGTAGGTGTGGTGGAGGTGGCCCAGCACATCGTGAATGTTCGGCTGTCTCTTCTTGTATTGCTGTATCTCCAATCTCCCTGGTATTCTCTGCCATCTTTCGGATAAAACAGATTTTCCTTCAACCAAGTGTGAGATAAGCTTTGACTAAAGGGAATATTCCCAGGAGCTTGAGGGACATTTTGATGAGGTTGCCCACTCAATTTGTACATGGAATTGGAAACACTGGGGGATGTCTGTGTGATTGTGTGACTATCCTGACCACGGGGTGCTGACTTGGTTCCCCGAACCAGTTATGAGTTCTCTCCCAAGTCCAATCAGAGGGCAGTTGGTTACCCACAAAGGTTGAGTGACACAAGTGTGTGCTTCTTGTCTGGCTGGTGGATTGCATGGCCTGAAGGGTCTCCTGCTAATTCACATTGTGGGGTGACCATTGTCTTCCAGTAGTTCCCATAGCCATGGGGGTTTACCAAGCAAGATTTTTTTGTTTTTGTTTTTCTAGGTAGGGTCTCACTCTAGGCTGACCTGGAATTCACTCTGTAGTCTCAGGGTGGCCTTGAACTCACGGCAATCCTCCTACCTCTGCCTCCCGAGTGGTATTAAAGGCGTGTGCCACCACGCCTGGTGCAAGAACATTTTTTCCTCTCCGTTCTCATGTTATCACTCAGTGCTCTGGGTTGACAACCTGTAGCACCTTACATTTTGAGACAAGATCTCTCACTGAACCTAAAGCTGACGAATTCAGCTCGACCAGCTAGCCAGCAAGCTGCAGGGATCCTGTCCATGTCTTCTCTACGCCAAGAGTCCAGATGCATGCTGCCGTGCCCAGCTTATACGAAGGTGCTGGGAACCCAAACTCAGATCCTCATGCTCACGCGCAAGGACTAGCCCATGGAGCCATCTCCCCAGCCTCGAGTTATTCATTTCCTCACTCATTTCTGAGTGTTTGCGCGTGTGTGCAGGTGTCCATGTGTGTGAGCGTGGGTGTGGGTGTGTGCGTGGAGGTTAGAAGGCAACTTTCAGGTTCATCCTCACTGTTCCACCTCATTTTCTCTTTTTTCTCTCAATTTCACTCTACTATTCTTTTTGCTGTGCTTGCTGAGAACTTCTGAGAAATTCTCCCATCTGGCCATCAGAGTGTTGTGATTCTAGAAGCCTGCCACAGCTTCTGGGTTTATTTGTTTGTTTTTTATTTTATTTTAATTTTTTTCTTTTTTAAACATTTTTGTTTATTTTTTATTTATTTGAGAGTGACAGGCAGAGAAAGAAGCAGAGAGAGAGAGAAAGAATGGGCATGCCAGGGCCTCCACCCACTGCAAACAAACTGGCTTTATGTAGGTACTGGGGAATCAAACCCAGACCCCTATGCTTTGCAAGCAAGTGCCTTAACCAATGAGTCATGTTTCCAACCCTTTTTTTTTGTTTGTTTTTTCAATTTTTCAAGGTGGGTCCCACTGTGGTCCAGGTGTGGTGGCACACGCCTTTAATCCCAGCACTCGGGAGGCAAAGGTAGGAGGATCGCCATGAGTTCGAGACCACCCTGAGACTACATAGTGAATTCCAGGTCAGCCTGAGCTAGAGAGAGACCCTACCTCAAAAAACCAAATCAAATAAAATAAAAATAAGGGGGTAAAATATAGTCTGTTGGGCTTGCCTCAAAAAAACCAAAAAAGGAAAAGGAAAAAGAGAAATACATTGGGCGTGGTGGCACATGGCTTTAATCCCAGCACTCAGGAGGCAGAGGTAGGAGGATCACCGTAAGTTCAAGGCCACCCTGAGACCACATAGTGAATTCCAGGTCAGCCTGGACTAGAGTGAGACCCTACCTCAGAAAACCCAAAATTAATTAAATAAATAAATAATGAAAGAAATGCATCTGTACTGAAAATGTACACATTGCTCTTGTCATTCTGTAAATAAAACAGCTTAACAATGATTTGCACAGAACTTACATGATGTATTTACATTAGACATTCTAAGCAATCTAGATATATAGTATATGAGAGTATGGAATCTGTAGTATATGAGAGGGCTGAAAGTGTAGCTTGATGGTAGAACACTTGCCTAACACATATAAGGCTTTGGGTCCAGTTCCCAGCATCACAATAAAAAAACAAATAAGAGACTGTATACAGCTTATAAGCAGCTATTATGCTATATTATATAAGGGACTGAGCATTTGCAACAGGTCTTAAAACCAATCATCCACAGAAACTAAGAGAAGACTGTATTTTCCTTTTTTAAAAAGCTGGGCTAGAGCTGGAGAGATGGCTTAGTGGTTAAGTGATTGCCTGTGAAGCCTAAGGACCCTGGTCTGAGGCTAGATTCTCCAGGACCCACGTTAGCCAAATGCACAAGGGGGCGCACGCATGTGGAGTTCATTTGCAGTAGCTGGAGGCCCTGGTGCGCCCATTCTCTCTCTCTCTCTCTATCTGCCTTTCTCTGTCACTCGCAAATAAATAAAACAAACAAACAAACAAACAAAAATCTGGGCTTGAGATATAGCTTAGCAGTTAAGGTGCTTGCCTGGGAAGCCTACGGACTCAGGTTTGATTCCCCAGAACCCATGTAAGCTGGATGCATAAGGTGGCACATGCATCTGGAGTTCATCTGCAGCAAGTGGAGGCTCTGGCATGCCTATTCTCTCTCTCTCCTTTCTCTCTCTCAAATAAATAAATAAATTAAAAAAAATATTTGGGCTGGGGAGATGGCTTAGTGGTTAAGGCACTTGTCTACAAAGCCTAAGGAGCCAGGCCGACCTCCCCAGGACCCACATAAACCAGATGCACAAGGTGGCACATACGTCTGGAGTTCATTTACAGCAGCTGGAGGCTCTGGCATGCCCATTCTCTCTTTCTCTCTATCTTACTCTCTCTCTCTCTCTCAAATAAATAAATTAATTAAAATAAAAAATATATTTTTTAAAAAGCTGTTGGTCAGTTGTGGTAGCTCCCACCTTTGATCCTAGCCCTTGGGAGGCCGAGGTAAGTGGACAGCCTGGAGTTATCGCATGAGTTCCAGGTCAGCCTAGGCTAGAGTGAAGACCTATTTCAGGGGAAGAAAAAAAATAAAGAATTTTAAGCAGCAGAATTACATGACCTGATTCATATTTAGACATGTAATTGTAGACCACCCAAGATGAGCTTAGCAAAGGAAAGATATGGGAAGTAAAGTTTGAGGAAAAGATGGAGAAGAAAAAGACATTAGGACCAGAAAAAGGAAACACAAACGCCTTAGATGAGTTGAACATGAGTGCTTAGGCTTTGCAGGCAAGCATCTTAACTGCTAAGCATCTCTTCAGTCCTCTTTTTCTTTCTTTCTTTTCTTTTTTTGAGGTAGGGTCTCACTCTAGCTCAGGCTGACCTGGAATTCACTATGGAGTCTCAGGGTGGCCTCAAACTCACAGGGATCCTCCTACTTCTGCCTCCCAAGTGCTGGGATTAAAGGCGTGTGCCACCACGCCGGGCCCTCTTTTTTTTCTTTTTTTTAAAATTTATGTGTGTTTGTGTGTATGTCGAGGCCTCTTGCTGCTGCAAATGCTTGTAACACTTTTTGCTTCTGTCATATGTGGGCTGCTTGGGAATTGATCCTGGGCAGATAGGATTTGCAAGCAAGTGCCTTTAACAGCTGAGTCATCTTCCAAGATCCTGCATTTCTTTTCCAAATAGTTTTAGCCTGCAGATTTCCTAGGCTCAAAAACTTAATCCCAGCACTTGGTAGGATATAGGAAGATTGCTGTGAGTTCAAGGCAAGTCTGAGACCACAGAGTGAATTCCAGGTCAGCCTGGGCTAGAGTGAGACCCTACTTCAAAACAAACTAACAAAAATGTCATATAGAGTGGTCAGTTAGACAATATATATACGAAAATTGGAACCATACAGAGAAGATCAGCATAGCCCCTGTGCAAGGATGGCATGCAAATTTGTGAAGTGTTCCCTGATTTGGGTTTGTTTGTTTTTTTTTTTTTTTTTTTTTGGTTTTTCGAAGTAGGGTCTCACTATAGCCCAGGCTGACCTGGAATTCACTATGGAGTCTCAGGGTGGCCTTGAACTCACAGTGATCCTCTTACCTCTGCCTCCTGAGTGCTGGGACTAACAGCGTGAGCCACCATGCCCAGTTTTTAAAAAGTTAAAAAATATATCATATAGAATCACTTGAAATAATGTCTGTCTGGTACCTAAAATTGTAGTGTGAAATTTCCATCTATGTCTCTGAGCATTTAAAGCATAAAGAGCATCACATGACACTGTTTTATTAAATCACCTACATATTGTCCCTGAGCACAATGGCTTTTCTCTGAAGGTTTCCAAAGAATAATCATGCCTAGAAATGAATTTATTCAGGGGGAGTTGAATAAGGAATCCAGATTTCACTTAGAATACTCATTTTTCTATGGAAAATATTATGATAATTTATTTTTTTATTTTTATTTATTTATTTGAGAGCAACAGGCAGAGAGAGAAAGAGGCAGATAGATAGAGAATGGGTACGCGAGGGCCTTTAGCCACTGCAAACAAACTCCAGATGCCAGTGCCCCTTTGTGCATCTGGCTTATGTGGGACCCCGGGAATCTAGCCTCGAACTGGGGTCCTTAGGCTTCACAGGCAAGTGCTTAACTGCTAAGCCATCTCTCCAGCCTGAGAATTTATTTTTCACAAGTGACATTTTTTTTTAAAAAAATATTATTTATTTATTTATTTGACAAAGAAAGAGGGAGAGAGAGAGTGAGGGAATGGGTGTGCTAGGGACTCCAGCCACTATAAATGAACTCCAGATGCATGCATGCCTCCTGTGCATCTGGCTAACGTGGGTCCTGGGGAATCGAATCTGGGTCCTTTGGCTTTGCAGGCAAACACCTTAACTGCTAAGCTATCTCTCCAGCCCCAGTTTTTTAAATTTATTATTTGTGCTGGAAATTGGCAACAGGTATTTGTACATGCTAAGCACTTGCTCATACCACTGAGCTGTATTCCTAGGTTTAAGTAGCCTTCACAAGCAATTTTTTGTTTTTCATGTTGCTAGGTAGGGATCCAATACAAGGCCAAAGTTTTTTTGTTTTGTTTTTAAGTTTTCGAGGTAGGGTCGCACTCTAGTTCAGGTTGACCTGGAATTCACTATGTAATCTCAGGCTTCCAGGCCAAAGTTTATACATTTGCTCAGAGTTTTTTTTCTTTCTCTTTTCCTATTTTAAAATTTTCTTTATGGGCTGGGGATGCATTTCAGTGACAGATTCCTTGCCTAGCATGCGTGAAGCTCTGGGTTCAAACTCAGCACAACAGTAAAAATGTCTTTTCCTGCTGGGTGTGTTGCCCTTCATCTTTATTCCCAGCACTTGGGAGGCCTAGATCGAGATCACTGAGTTCAAGGACAGCCAGAGACTACACAGTGAATTCCAGGTTAGCCTGGGCTTGGAAAACCAAAAACCCAAAAATTCTTCTTCCTTTTCAGACCACAATAGGAATATACTATATAGTCTTGGGGAAAAAAAAAATAGGAAAGTACAATTTCTTTTTTTGGTTTTTCAAGGTAGGGTCTCACTCTAGTTCAGGCTAACCTGGAATTCACTATGTATTCTCAGGGTGGTCTTGAACTCATGGCGATTCTCCTACCTTTGCCTCCCCAGTGCTGGGATTAAAGGTGTGTGCCACCATACTCAGGGAGAATAGTACAATTTCTAAACTTTTCATTTGGGGCCAAGAGGTTTGTTTGGTCACAGGGTCTTGTTGCCGTGGAGACTGGTCTGGAATTTGGGATCTCCCCTTCCTTAACTTCCAGAGTGGTGGGATTATGGGTGTGGGTCAACGCTCTAAACTCATAGAAGTTAATTCTGTGTGTGTACGCTTGAGTGCGTGCGTGCATGCGTGTGGGGGGGGGCATAAACCTAGGCTGTTGCTCATACTGCACAAACACTCTACCCTTGAGCTACATTCCTAGCAGAAGTTAATTGTTTCAAGTTAAAATACAAGGCTACAGCCAACCATGGTGTTGCAGACTTGTAAGTCCAGCACCAAGGAGGCTGAGGCCTGAATATTGCAACAAGAGGTCAAGGTCAGCTTGGTCTACAAAGTTCAAGGCAGCCTGAGCTACATAACAAAAGTCTGTCTCAAAAAAAAGGGGGGTGGTGCTGGAGAGATGGCTCAGCAGTTAAGGTGATTGCCTGCAAAACCTAACTACTAGATTTCTATTCCCCAGTACCCATGTAAAGCCAAATGCACAAAGGGACACATGCATCTGAAGTTTGTTTACAGTGGGTAGAGAGCCCCTGGCTTACCCATTCTCTCTCCTTGCAAATAAATAAATAAAAATATTGAAGAAAATTAAAAAGCTCTCTTAAACCCTGACACTTCTGGGCTGGAGAGATGGCTTAGCAGTTAAGACACTTGCCTGCAAAGCCAAATGACCTAAGTTCGATTCCCCAGGACTCTTTTGAATCCAGATGCACAAGGTGGTGCGTGCATCTGGAGTTCATTTGCAGTGGCTAGAAATTGATGCATGCCCATTCTTTCTCTCTCAAATAAGTAAATAAATAAATAAAAACATATTAGAAAACAAAAACTAACATTTCTGAGCTGGGCATGGTGGTGCACGCCTTTAATCCCAGTGCTTGGGAGGCAGAAGTAGGAGGGTAGATGGAGTTCGAGGTCACCCTGAGACTACATAGTGAATTCCAGGTCAGCCTGGGCTAGGGAGAGACCCTACCTCAAAAAAACAAAACAAAAACCCTAACACTTCTAGTAGAGAGAGGGAAGGGGGAAAGGGATAGGGAAAAGGAGAGGGAGAAGTGAGGAGTAAAAAGGAGAGGTGAGGAGAGGGGAGGGGAGAGAAAAAAACAAGGAAAGTTTAAAAATTTTTTTTGTTTTTAATTTTAAAAAATATTTTATATTTATTTGTTTGACAGAGAAAGAGGGAGGGAGGGAGAAGGAAAGAGAGAGAGAGAGAGAGAGGGTATGCCAGGGCCTCCAGGCACTGAGACGAACTCCAGACATGTACACTCCCTTGTGCAGCTGCTGACTAACATGGGTCCTGGGGAATTGAACCTGGGTTCCTTACCTTTGCAGGCAAATGCTTAACTGCTGAGCCATCCCTCCAGCCCTGTTTTTAATGTTTTTTTCTTCTTTTTTCAAAAAAAATTTAGCTGGGCATGGTGGCGCATGCCTTTAATCGGGAGCACTCAGGAGGCAGAGGTAGGAGGATCACTGTGAGTTCGAGGCCACCCTGAGACTACATAGTGAATTCCAGGTCAGCCTGGGCTAGAGTGAGACCCTATCTTGAAAAAAAAAAAAAACAAACAAAAACAAAAAAAAAAATTAAATTTTTATTCACATTTTCCATGATTATAAAAAAATATCCCATGGTAATTCCCTCCCTCCCCACCCCCACACTTTCCCATTTGAAATTCCATTCTCCATCATATTACCTCCCCATTGCAATCATTGTACTTACATATATACAATATTGACCTATTAAGTATCCTCCTCCCTTCCTTTCTCTACCCTTTATGTCTCCTTTTTAACTTACTGGCCTCTGCTACCAAGTATTTTCATTCTCACGCAGAAGCCCAATCATCTGTAGCTAGGATCCACATATGAGAGAGAACATGTGGCGCTTGGCTTTCTGGGCCTGGGTTACCTCACTTAGTATAATACTTTCCAGCTCCATCCATTTTTCTGCAAATTTCATAACTTCATTTTTCTTTACTGCTGAGTAGAACTCCATTGTATAAATGTGCCACATCTTCATTATCCACTCATCTGTTGAGGGACATCTAGGCTGGTTCCATTTCCCAGCTATTGTAAATTGAGCAGCAATAAACATGGTTGAGCATGTACTTCTAAGGAAATGAGATGAGTCCTTTGGATATATGCCTAGGAGTGCTATAGCTGGGTCATATGTTTTTAATTTTTTAATACATTTTATTTATTTATTTATTTGAGAGAGAGAGGCAGATAGAGAAAATGGGCATGCCAAGGGCCTTCATCCACTGCCAACGAACTCCAGACACATGCACCACCTTTAAAAAAAACATTTTATTTTTATTTATTTATTTGACACAGAAAGAGAGAGAGAGAGAGAGAGGGAGAGAAAATGGGTGCGCCAGGGCCTCCAGTCATTGCAAACGAACTCCAGACACGGATGCCCCCTGTACATCTACTATCTGGCTAATATGGGTCCTGGGAAATCGAACCTGGGTCCTTTCGCTTTGCAGGCAAACGCCTTAACCTCTAAGCCATCCATCCAGCCCCCTAAAAAAACAACAAAAAAAACCACTTTTTACTTTGAGAGAGGGAGAGAGAGAATGGGTGCTCGAGGGCCTTCAGCTGCTGCCACCAAACTCCAGACACATGCACTGCCTTGTGCATCTGGTTTAATGTGGGTCCTGGGGAATTGAAGCTGAGTTCTTTGGCTTTGCAGGCAAGGGCCTTAACCGCTAAAGCCATCTCTCCAGCCCTCTTTTTTTTTTTTTTTTTTTTTCATGGTAGGGTCTCAGTCTAGCCCAGGCTGACTGGGTATTCAGTATGTACTCCCAGGTTGGCCTGGAACTCATAGTGGTCCTCCTGCCTCTGCTTCCCCATGGGCCACCACACCTGACTTTCTTCTAAAATTTAAAGAATGTTATTGGGCCGGGCGTGGTGGCGCATGCCTTTAATCCCAACACTTGGGAGGCAGAGGGAGGAGGATTGCCATGAGTTTGAGACCACCCTGAAACTCCGTAGTGAATTCCAGGTCAGCCTGGGCTAGAGTGAGACCCTACCTCAAAAAAAAAAAAAATGTTATTGATCCATGAAATGCTTTGTGGGGTAGAATGGCACATGAGGAATGCAAGTTTGATAATTATCTG
Source organism: Jaculus jaculus (assembly GCF_020740685.1). Lineage (NCBI taxonomy): Eukaryota > Metazoa > Chordata > Mammalia > Rodentia > Dipodidae > Jaculus > Jaculus jaculus. Next base: position 165,164,469 of record NC_059103.1, read on the forward strand.
CTTGCACACACCCAGAGAGCCACTTTAACAAGCTAATGACAAACTTTCATTCCAGAGCCTGAATAATTTTATGATTATGTAATACACAGGTTAATTTCAGAAATTACTTAAAGCAGAGTCGAGATTAACAGAGTGACCCAAAAACCTCAAAATGTAAACAGGGCATGTCCAGGTGTGTTTTCACTGTTCAAATCAAAAGCCTTAACTTCTACCCTCCCTGCTTTTGAAGGGGCCAAACTAGCTCTTCAGGTAGCTTTGTTCAAATGAGTGGCAGCTAGTAATTCCTCGGGGGTGGGGGGGAGTCTTTCAATTTTGGTGCATAGTTCCCTAGCCCCCACTCTTTAACTTTTTAATCAAAATCTCCTCTCCACCACCACTCCCACTTTTGTCTGCTCAGTTTCCTCTGGGCTCTGGGCTTGTCCTCCCTAGCATCTTCCTGGTAGCTTTTTTTCCTTGAGGTAGCCTAGGCTTGACCTGGAGTTCACTATGTAGTCTCAAAATGATCCTCCTACCTCTGCTTCCCAAGCGCTGGGATTAAAGGTGTATGCCACCATGCCTGACTTCCTTGTAGCTTCTTCTGCCCTCTTTTGTCCTGCTCTCCCAGAGCAGATTGATTTCCATGCCTGTTTTCGCAGGCAGTGATTGAGAGGTGACCTAGGGTAGGAAAGTAAACATAGCAAACTGCATTTTACTGCCCTAGATTAGAAATCAGTTAGTGTGATAAAACTTTCTTTTCTTTCTTTCTTTTTTTTTTTTTTTGGTTTTTCAAGGTAGGGTCTCACTCTAGCCCAGGCTGACCTGGAATTCACTATGGAGTCTCAGGGTGGCCTCGAACTCATGGCAATCCTCCTACCTCTGCCTCCCGAGTGCTGGGATTAAAGGCGTGTGCCACCACGCCTGGTTTTTTTTTTTTTTTTTTTTTTTTTTTTTTTGAGGTAGGGTCTCACTCTAGCTCAGGCTGACCTGGAATTCACTCTGCATTCTCAGGGTGGCCTTGAACTCAAGGTGATCCTCCTACCTCTGCCTCCGGAGTGCTAGGATTAAAGGTGTGTGCCATCACACCCAGCGATAAATCTTAACAAACAAGTGGGATCTTTTGTTGGTAGTGTGCCTGCTAAGGGTACACAGAACACATAAAATACAGGTGGCTGTCACACCTCTTAGGGTAACTGTCTTAAAAAAAAAAAAAAAGAGAGAGAGAGGAAAAACAAGCATTGGCAAAAATGTTCAGAAATTGCAACTCTCATGCACTAGAGATGGGAATGCAAAAGGGTGTTGCCGCCATGTGGAGCAATTCAGGGTGGCTGAGGTCACTGTGAATTTAAGGCCAACCTGGGCTAGAGTGAGGCCCTGCTTCAAACAAGCAGACTGACATGAATTACTCTGTGACCCAGCAATTCTATTCTAAGTATATATTCAGAAGAATTACAATAGTAACTTAAATAGATGCTGGTACACCAATATCCATAGCACCACTGTTCATAATAGTCAAACAGTAGAAGCAACCTGTGTCTGTCTATCTACAGATGAATGGATGAACATTTGTGACATAGATGCAGAATGGAATACTATTCAGCCTCAAATAATGAATGAAGCCGGGCATGGTAGTGCACACCTTTAATCTCAGCACTCGGGAGGCAAAGGTAGGAGGATTGCCATGAGTTTGAGATCACCCTGAGAATATAGAGTTAATTCCAGGTCAGCCAGAGCTAGAGTGAGACCCTACCTTGAAAAACCAAAAAAAAAAAAAAAAAAAAAAAAAAAAAAGAATGAAATTCTGATACATGCTACAACATGGATGAACCTTAAAAACATGTTGGTCCAGCATGGTGGCTATAGTCCCAGCACTCAGGCGGCTGAGGCAAGAGGATTGAGTTTAGAACCAGCCTGGGCTACAAAGAGTACGAGGTGGACCTAGGCACATAGAAATATCCTGCCTTTAAAAAAAAAAACAAGGGCTGGAGAGATGGCTTAGCGGTTAAGCGCTTGCCTGTGAAGCCTAAGGACCCCGGTTCGAGGCTCGGTTCCCCAGGTCCCACGTTAGCCAGATGCACAAGGGGGCGCACTGCGTCTGGAGTTCGTTTGCAGAGGCTGGAAGCCCTGGCACGCCCATTCTCTCTCTCTCCCTCTATCTGTCTTTCTCTCTGTGTCTGTCTCTCTCAAATAAATAAATAAAAATTAAAAAAAAAAAAAAACAAACAAGTGGAGTGTGGGGGCGAACGCCTTTAATCCCAGCATTTGGGAGGCAGATAGGAAGATCATGGTGAGTTCAAGATCAGCCAGGGCAAGAGTGAGACCCTATTTTGAAAACCCCAAAATAAATAAGTAAATAAATAAATTAAAAAACAGACAGCTGGGCATGCTGGCTCATACCTATAATCTCAGCATTTTGGAGCGAGGCAGGTGGAGGGATGGCTGAGGATAGTCTGAGTCTGGTCTTTATAGTGAGGACCAGTCCCCCAAACAAACAATAACAAGAACAACAAAATTATGCTGGATGAAATAAGCCAGGCACAGAAGGACAGATGTGGAGTACTGGGAGAAATCGGATCCATGGGGACAGAAAGCAGAGTAGTGGCTGCCAGAGGCAGGAGAAATGGGGAGTTCAATGGGCAGTGTTTGTAAGAGGCAGTCATGGTTTAGTGCATTAGGTGACGTTAGCTGAATGTATGGTTGATGACAGAGACGGTGATGTTCTATTACAACTTGCACATGCAGAAGGGTGTGGTCAGCCCAGACTTGATTCCCTAATGGGTTTTCAGTGGGCTTTCTGAATCACTCTGTGGCCTGCCCTAGCTCCAGGACCTAGAAGAGATGACTCTGACTTCCTTAATCCCTGCTTAGAGTGGGAAGTTTTGTACTATCATTAAGCACCCTATCCTAGGAAGCTCTGTTTTGAAAAGAGCCACAATTATGGAAGACGCCTGGAACTGTAAACTCCAACTCTCAGATATAAGAATTGTCTAGAGGCATATTGAAAAAAGTTGTGTAATTTGTGTGACAGATCTTAACAGTAGCATAGAAGTCCATTCTATGTATGCATAAATTTGAAATTAAATATATTTTTGAGACAGGGTCTCACTATTTATTCTTTGACTGGCCTGGACCTCACTATGTAGACCAGATTGGCCTCAGCCTCATGAACAATCTTCTTGACTAGGTCTCCTAAGTATTGGGATTACAGGTGTGCACCATTACACTCAGTTTAACACTTAATTTTTAAAAAATTATACATTTTATTACCAAAATAATACTTGTTATTATAGAAAATTTAGAAAATAAGTCAGGCTTTGTGGCATCTCTTCATCCCCTAAATAATAATTAATTTATTTACTTGCAAGCAGAGCCCCAGGGCCTCCTGCCATTGTAAATAAACACCAGGTGTATGAATCACTTTGTGCATCTGGGCACTTGTGGGTACTGGGAAACTAAACTTGCTCCATCAAACTTCGTAAGCAAGTGCACTTAACCATTGAGCCATCTTTCCAGCCGCGGAAACTAATTATTCTAATGTTCAAATAATTCTGTGCATATAGTTTAGTAGATATAGCAACAGACATGAAATAGAGGAATGTTTCATGAACTTGCATGTTTATTACAAAAGGACCTGTGTTTCCTGTACCTTTAAATAAATCATAGATGCTGGGGTGATTCTTACTGCCCATTTGTGGTCAACTGCACCACTGGTTGGAGCATGCAGTGCTTGCAGGAGACTGTCCTCTGGGTCCTGCATCTGTCCAATGCGTGGGCAGCACCCAGATTGTGTTGGACTTGGTATTACCACTTCTTGCAGCATGGAAGAGACCACGTTATCTTTCCAGTATGCAGGGTCCCTACATTCTTTTTGTAGCCCCCCCCCCCCGAGTGTTTCATTGGAATTGTACCAGAAGCGCACCCCTATGTGAAGAGCTCAGTTTGCTTTGGGGTTTTGTCCCAGTATCTGCTGGGGCTTCTCTGCAGCAGCAGTGGTTAGAACTGGGATCCCTGGACTGAGCTCCTGCTCAGAGCACACTAATTGATGTCTTATCCACTTTAGTGAAACAACAAAAAATAGGAAAAGCCCACAGACACTATCCTATCTGAGGCAAATATGATTAGGCCTCTGAGGGCAATTTAGATACATATTTGGGGTTCGAGGAGGTTAAAAGCACGGATGGCACTTAAGAGATCCAAGCGGCCCCGGCCGTGCAGTGTGGACTCCTCCTGGTGGCCACACGGAGTCAGTACACTAGGAATTTGTAGAATGAGGAGTTTGCCTTTAATTACAACTCCCTGCTCGCGCTTGCTCTCTCTCTCTCTCTCTCTCTCTCTCTCTCTCTCTCTCTCTCTCTCTCTCGCTCGCTCTCTCTCGCTCTCTCTCGCTCTCTCTCGCTCTCGCTCGCTCTCGCGCTCTCTCTCTCGCTCTCGCTCTCTCTCTCGGTTAAAGTCCCTCTTAAAATAGATGTCCTATGCAGATCTTTGTATATTAGATAATACAGCTTCAGGATTTTGGTTTTGGTTCAAGAATTCGGACCTATGCCTATGGTAAGGTGGAGCCAGGAGAATCCTTGAGTGGTCTGTCCAGCAGAGAGACCCTGTCTCAAAAGAGGATTGAAGGAGAGGGTGACACTTGGAGGCTGTCCTCTGATGACCACATGTACACATGCCATCCGCAGGCACGCACACACACACACGCACAGAAACACACACATGGACCACATAGATTCCTAAAGGTGGGGATAGGATCAGTATCTTTGTTTTCTTTGTTTTTGTTTTTGCTTTTATTTTTCGACGTGTCTCACGCTAGCTCAGGCTGACCTGGAGTTCACTATGTAGTCTCAGGGTGGCTTCGAACTTACGTCATTTATCTTACCTCTGCCTCCTGAGTGCTGGGATTTAAAGGCTTGTGCCACCACACCTGGCTAAGGTCAGCAACTTAACTTGAAAGCAGCTTCAAGCATTGAAATAAGAATTTTTCATTATTTTTTTAATTAATGAGAGAGAGAGAGAGAGAGAGAGTCAAACTCCAGATGCCTGCACCACTTTGTGTGCATGCACAACCTTGCTCTTGTGTTACCTTGTGCATCTAGCTTAAGGGGTTCTGGGGAGTTGAACACGGGTTCTTAGGCTTTGCAGGCAAGCATCTTAACCGCTAAATCATCTCTCCAGCCCTTTCATTAGTTTAAAAAAATATTTTATGTATTTATTTGAGAGAGAGAGAGAGGGGGAGAGAATGGGCATGCCAGGGCCTCCAGTCACTGCAGATGAACTCCAGATGCATGCGCCACTCTGTGCATCAGGCTTGGGTAGGCTCTGGGGAATCAAACTTGAGTCCTTAAGCTTCGTAGCTAGTGCCTTAACCACTGAGTCATCTCTCCAGTTCCCCCTCATTAATCTTGATTGTAAGTAATAAGCTATATGAGGGCAAGATTCTGTTGGTTTGTTTCAGAAAGGATCTCCCTAAGTACCACAGGCCAGCCACACACTTGTGGTCCTCCTGCATGTTAAGAAGATCCCACCTCCCAGTGCTGGGGTTATAGGCATGCTCCACCACACCTGGCTACTATGCTCTTCAAACAGTATAAATTCCTTGTTGTGTTAGTTGCTTTTACCATTACTGCAGCAAAATACCAGGCAGAAGCGGTTTAAGGAACAAAGGGTTTGTTTGGCTCATAATTTGAGGGTACAGTGCATCACAGTGGGGAAGCCATGACACCCAAGCACCAGGGAGCTGATCACATTTTGTCTGCAGTCAGGAAGCAGGGAGAGATGAAAGGTGCTCAGCTCACTCTTTCCTTTTTATCCAGCTTGGAACCGCAGCCCATGGAATAGTGACACGCACCATTCCCAAATCCAGAAACTCCCTCATAGGCTTGTATCCTGCTGGATCCTGTGTAGTTGACAATCAATAGAAGACATCACATTATTTGTCTAGATTGTCAGACCCCTGTCAACTAACATATCTTAGCTTTTTCTTTCGCACATAGAAAAAAAAACAAAACAAAACAACAAACAGCCTGTTGGAAGGTCCTCACCAAACTCCTGAAAAACTAGAGTGGGTGGAGAGGTAGAGCCAGAGCAAAGGTTGCTCTTTGCTGGGTGGGTATCATCAAGGGGAGGGAGGAGCTTGGGCCTTGGCCAATTTGAGACAGGGAGGAACTGGCCATAGGTGAAGGCAGGCTCCCTCCAGCAAGGCCTGAGGAGAAATGAGTCCACTTTCCTCAGAGAACGTGTGTCCAGCCCTCAAGGAGGCAATCAGCCAGGCATTCTTTCCCGCTCTGTGCTACCAGGGTTGGCACAGGCTCGAGGTTCTGCCAGCCCTAGAGCTTTCCCTCACGTGGTGCTGAGCCAACATCCTTCCCAGCTCTTGAGAGCACTGGCCCCTAAGCCTGCGAGCCCCAGATCACGTGGTGGTCTTTTACATAAGTCGGCCTGGCCAGCCTGCTAGCTGTCCCTCGGGACTGTTTGCTCCTTCCAATAGCTCTTCATTTTAATTGGATTTATTGATTTGTGACTTGGTCTGTTTGAGCTCCTGTAACGAAATACCATATGGTATATATACACACAGTAATTTCTGTCTCCCTCTTCTGGAGCCCCGCAGTCTAAAGCAAAGTGGTAGCAGTGTCGGGGAGAGGCGAGGGTGTCCTTTCCGTTCACTTCTGGCTGTGTCATGAGGTAGCAGCAGGGCACAGTGAGTCTAGAAGGTCTTACACAAGCCTGCAAATTAGCGCAGGAGAAAATCCTGTTGCCCAAGAGGAACCCTGGGACCCTCCCCCACGCACACACAGAGCCAACGTGTGACAGGGTGCATGGGAAAGCCTGTGCTAAGCAAATGACTCCCAAAAGCCCCAGCCCTCTGTGCACCCCTGCAGTTGAACGCCTCAACTTAAAGGCTAGAAGTGTGAAACCAGGACGCCCACATGGCCACGTTCTGGAGAGCTCTCTTCCATTCTGCAGACGACCACCTTTCATTGTATCCTTGCCAGAAAGATAGCATCCGTGGTCTCTGCAATTCTTTTCTTTTTTTCAAGGTAGGGTCTTGCTCTGGCCCAGTCTGACCTGGAATTCACGATGTAGTCTCAGGGTGGCCTCGAACTCAGAGCAATCCTCCTACCTCTGCCTCCCCAGTGCTGGGATTATAGGCGTGGGCCACTGTTGCAGTCAGGTTTGCGTTGCTGGTAGAAATCACCAGACCAAGACCAGCTTGTGGGAAAAAGAGTTTTATTTTGGTTTGCAGGCTTGAGGGGAAGCTCCACCATGGTAGGGGAAACGATGACGTCGTTTTGGCCCCGGTCCATCCCCAGACTCCCGCGGAGGAAACTGCGCATGCGTGTCCCCGGGCTCTCCCCCGCACCACAGCCTCCACGGCTGGCCCAGGCGCCTCCTGCAACCCACGCTGACATCGTCCCCCCAGGCGCCTCCTGCAGCCCACGCTCCCCCTCCCCCCCAGGCGCCTCCTGCAACCCACGTTGACATCGTCCCACCATGCGCGCCCTGCAACCCACGCTGACGTCGTGCCCCCAGGCGTCTCCTGCAACCCACGCTGACATCGTCCCCCCATGCGCGCCCAGCAGCCCACTCTCACCCTCCCCCCCGGCGCGTCCTCAGCCCACGCTCCCCCTCCCCCCAGGCGCCTCCTGCAACCCACCCTGACATCGTCCCACCATGCGCGCCCAGCAGCCCACGCTCCCCTCCCCCAGGCGCGCCCTGCAGCCCACGCTCCCCCTCCCCCCCAGGCGCCTCCTGCAACCCACACTGACATCGTCCCCCCAGGCGCCTCCTGCAACCCACGCTGACATCGTCCCCCCAGGCGCGTCCTGCAGCCCACGCTCCCCCCTTCCCCCGGGCGCGCCCTGCAGCCCACGCTCCCTCTCCCCCCCAGGCGCCTCCTGCAACCCACGGTGACATCGTCCCCCCAGGCGCGTCCTGCAGCCCACGCTCCCCCTCCCCCAGGCGCGTCTGCAGCCCACGCTCCCCCCTTCCCCCGGGTGCGCCCTGCAGCCACGCTCCCCCCCACTTCCCCCAGGCGCGCCCTGCAGCCCACGCTCCCCCTCCCCCAGGCGCGTCTGCAGCCCACGCTCCCCCCTTCCCCCGGGCGCGCCCTGCAGCCACGCTCCCCCCTTCCCCAGGCGCGCCCTGCAGCCCACGCTCCCCCCCACTTCCCCCTGGTGCACCCTGCAGCCCACTCTCCACCGTGCCCAGCCTGCCGCCCGCAGTCTTGGGCCACGGGCCAGCCTCGCGGCAGGCACTGAAGAAGGTGGACAAGGACTTCATTGTGGGTTTCTCAGCGTCTAGCTCCACCCTGGGGAGTGCGAGGATGGGGGTGACACCCGTGAGCTGCCCAGAGCGGAAGGTTCTGTGAGCTGCGCTGTATTGGGGCCAGATACTAAGGCAGGCAATGGCCAAAACCACATCCTGGTTAGGGACAAGCTCTGGGCCAGTGCTTCCATTTCCAAGGATTCCACCCCCATACCTGATAATCTCCCAAAGGTCCTCTGTCCAAATATCCTCACACTGGGGATTAGATACTAACATGAGTTTTGGGGCAGTGGGCGCAAGCATTCAATTCATAGAACTAACATCAATTGTTTTTTTTTCATGGAATTGTGCCTTTGGTGTAGGACCTTAAAAACTACCCTGTTTGGGGCTGGGGAAATGGCTTAGTGGTTAAAGCGTTTTGCCTGTAAAGTCAACCAATCCCGGTTCGATTCTCCAGGACCCACGCAAGCCAGCCGCACAAGGGGGCGCATGCGTCTGGAGTTCTTTTGCAGTGGCTGGAGGCCCTGGGGCACCCATTCTCTTTCTCTCTCTGCCTCTTTCTTTCCCTCAAATAAAATAAATAAATAAATAAAATATATTTAAAAAAAAAAAGCTATCCTGCTCAAGGAGAATTAGATCTTTTTCCTTTTTGTCTTACAAGTTCCGTAGCTTTGCATTTCACATTTAGATGCAGGACTATTTTAATTTTTGTGAAGAGCACTTACCTTCCTCTTTTTTTTTTTTTTTTTGCATGTGGGATGCTTATTGTTACAGAACCATATGTTAGACCATCTGGGCTCCGTTCTATTGCCTTTGCTTGGTCTACAAAGATTGGATGCTTATATTTGGTCTATTACTAGTTTCAATTCATTCTGATAATCTATTCTTGCTCTAGTACCCCGCTGCTACTGCAGTAGCTTGAATAGTGATAGACTTCTAACTGTAGTCTCTTTGGATATCGTGTGTCTCTTCCATGTCTGTTTCCTTTTTCTTCATTATTTTATTTTTTAAATTTTTATTTATTTATGAGAGAGAGAGAAAGAGGCAGATAGAGAAATGGGTGTGCCAGGGCCTCTAGCCACTGAAAATGAACTCCAGATGCATGTGCCACCTTGTACATCTGGCTTTACACGTTGGGTACTGGAGAATCCAACCTGGGTCCTTTGACTTTGCCTGCAAGCTCCTTAACCGCTAAGCCAACTCTTCAGCCCGACTTTATTCTTTTCTTTTTGTGTGTGACATACTCTCATGTATCCTAGGCTCTGACACTTGCTATGTAGCCAAGAATGACCTTGGTGTTCTGATCTTCCCGAGTCCTGGGATTATGGCTGTGTGCTGCTACACCTAGAAGACACTGATTTCTGAAGGAAAGCTTATATTTTAATCTAGTTTGTAAGCAGTCACGCGTGTGGTTAACGTGGCTCTGTTTTCCAGGGAATGATCAACAGTTTGGACTCTGCTCACCACGGTGGGATCCTGTGAAATAGACACCCAGCTTCGGGTTGTAGAATCCAGATGTAAGCCGTGACTTGCTCGGGTGCTGCTGCCCATGCTGTGAGCCTTTCCTGAAACAGCCAGGCAAACACACCTCTTCAGCTTCCCATGGATTTATACCTAATTCCACACTGGGATTCCAAGGTGCATGGTCTTAGCTGGGAACCAGACAGCTGTAATCTCAGCATTTGGGAGGCTGAGGCAAGAGAAAAGGACATTCGAGTCTACCCCTAACTACATATCAAGACTCGTTTGTAAAAATCAAGGGCTGTACTGGGGTGTAGCTCAGTGGTAGAGCACTTTCCTAGTATGCTCAAAACTTGGGTTTGATTCTCAGCCATAAATAAATAAATAAACCATGTGACACTTTTTTGTTTGTTTGTTTGCTTGTTTGGGTTTTCAAGGTAGGGTCTTGCTCTAGCTCAGGCTGACCTGGAGTTCACTATGTAGTCTCAGGGTGGCCTCAAACTCATGGCAATTCTCCTACCTCCACCTCCCAAATGCTGGGATTAATGGGGTGCACCACCATGTCCAAACCTTTTTGTGCTGTTATATTATTGTCATCCTACCACATACACATTTCATAAACAAGTAAAAAACATTTCCTCATGTTATTCTATTAATATGAATAATGAGTATAATTTGATTTTATCTTGAGCCGGGTATGGTGACGCACGCCTTTAATCTCAGCACTCTGGAAGCAGAAGTAGGAGGATTGCCATGAGTTTGAAACCACCCTGAGATTAATTAGTGAATTCCAGGTCAGCCTGGGCTAGAGTGAGACCCTACCTCAAAAAAAAAAAAAAAAAAAAAAAAAAAAAAGTGCACTTTCCACACAAACACCTTTAAATCCCAGCACTCAGGAAGCAGAGGTAGGAGGATCACTGTGAATTCGAGGCTAGTCCTGACTCTACATAGTGAATTCCAGGTCAGACTGGGCTAGAGTGAGACCCTACCTCAGAAAAATAAATAAATAAATAAAGCACTGTGTGTGTGTACACACACACACACACACACACACATATAAAGCCAGGCATGGTGGCACATGCCTTTTATCTCAGCACTCAAGAGGCAGAAGTAGGAGGATTACAATGAGTTCAAGACCACCCTGAGACTACATAGTGAATTTCAGGTCAGCCTGGGCTAGAGTGAGATCCTACCTTGAAAAAACAAATAATAATTAAAAAAAACTAAATAAAAGAAAAATAAAAGCATACTCTTTTTCCATTCTTTCTTTCAACTTTCTTATAACACCAACTAGAAGATATTTTGATGTTTTAAGAAAGTATTAGCCACTTTAAAGCATTGGAATTAATTGGTTACACTAGATCAATTAGTTGCAAGTCCATAAGACCTCTTGATCCGGCAGTGATATTGCAATCAGAGAAGGTAATGAACCACCAAAACCCTCATCTCTGCAATCTGCTTGACATCTAGATGATACAGTGTAACAAGAGCAACCTAAAATTATAGGTCATTTCAGTGGACTGCCCAGCAGGTGGCAGTATGTACTGAAACTGGGGCCACCTGCGGCAAGAGGTTTTGATTTTCTAGTTTTGCAGGAGATCTAAAATTTTCAACATAACTCATTTATTAAAAATAATAATATGCCAAGCCAGGCGTAATGGTGCACGTTTTAATCCCAGCACTCAGGAGGCAGAGGTAGGAGGATGCTGTTAGTTTGAGGCCACCCTGAGACTACAAAGTGAATTCCAGGTCAGCCTGAGCTAGAGTGAGACCCTACCTCGAAAAAAAAATAATGATAATGAATGGTGACACATGCCTTTAATCTCAGCACTTGGGAGGCAGAGGTAGGAGGATTGCCATGAGTTCGAGGCCAGCCTGCGACTACACAGTGAATTCCAGGTCAGCCTGGGCTAGAGTGAGACCCTACCTCTAAAAACAAACAAATAAACAAAAATAATAATAGCTGCGCTTGGTGGCACACACCTTTAATCCCAGAATTTGGGAGGCTGAGGTAGGAGGATCACCATGAGTTCACGGCCAGCTTGAGACAACAGAGTGGATTCCAGGTTGGCCTGACCTAGAGCAAGACCCTACTTTGAAAAACTAGTAACAACAACAACCCATATGAAAATGGCTGATTTTTCTTGAAACATGTAGTCAAGGCTGGCTTTTTTGTTTTTGTTTTGTTTTAAAATATTATCTTACTTTATTTTATTTCTTTTAGTTTTTTGAGGTAGGGTCTTGCTCTAGCCCAGGCTGCCTGGATTCACTATGTAGTCTCAGAATGGTCTGGAACTCATGGCGCTCTTCCTACCTCTGCCTCTCAAATGTCGTATTAAAGGCATGTGCCACCACACCTGGCTCAGGCTGGCTGTTTAAAAAATATATGTACATACGGGCTGGAGAGATGGCTTAGCGGTTAAGTGCTTGCCTGTGAAGCCTAAGGACCCCGGTTCGAGGCTCGGTTCCCCAGGTCCCACGTTAGCCAGATGCACAAGGGGGTGCACGCGTCTGGAGTTTGTTTGCAGAGGCTGGAAGCCCTGGCGCGCCCATTCTCTCTCTCTCCCTCTATCTGTCTTTCACTCTGTGTCTGTCGCTCTCAAATAAATAAATAAATAAATAATTAAAAAAAAATATATATATGTACATAGGACTGGAGAGATGGTTTAGCAGTTAAGCACTTGCCTGTGAAGCCTAAGGACCCCGGTTTGAGGCTCAATTCTCCAGGACCCACGTTAGCCAGATGCACAAGGGGGCACATGCGTCTGGAGTTCGTTTGCAATGGCTGGAGGCCCTGGCACGCCCATTCTCTCTCTCTCTACCTGCCTCTTTCTCTGTCACTTTCAAATAAGTAAATAAAAATAAAATTATAAAAAATATATGTATATATTTTATATATATATATATATATATATATATATATATATATATATATATATATATTTTTTTTTTTTGAGTGAGAGAGAGACAGAGTGAGAAAAAGGCAAAGAGAGAGACAATGGGTGTGCCAGGGCCTCTAGCCACTGCAAACAAACTCCAGGTGCATGTGCCACCTTATACATCTGGTTTATATAAGTGCTGGGGAATTGAACCTGGGTCCTTAGGCTTTGCTGGCAAGCACCTTAACTGCTAAGCCATCTCTCCAGCCCTAAAACTGGCTTTTAACTCACTATGATGACGTTGATTTTCTGATCTTCTTACCTCCCAAGTCCTAGAATTTTGGGCACTGAGAAAGCACTTTTCTGAGATACAGCCCCAGCACCTCAAAGAAGTTTTGTGGCCTTTTAAATTTCTTTCTTGGCTTGGGTATGTAGGCATGGTATACATGCATGTTTGGATTATGTAGATGCACATGCTTGTGAAGGCCAGAGTTTGAGACAAGCTTACTGGGCAGTTTGATAAGCATTTAGCCAAACAGCAGCAGAAGTTATACCCTTAGGGCTCATGACTACCCCTGTTTTAAGTTTTAAGTATCAGGGATGTATTCCCTCCCATGGAGTGGGCCTCCAGTCCAATTAGAGGGCAGTTGGTTTCCACCATGACAGACATGCCACTATTGCACCTGTTGGCTCATTTGGCCTGGCTGAACAAATATAAGGCTAGCAGTGTCCACTGTTGAGAATCTTCACTGGTGATTTCTCTCTCTCCCATTGAACTTCATGCAGAATGGCTTCTTCCAGCTTTCTGTCAGCTGGTCTACATGGAGGGAGGTTATCAGCTCAGTTCCAGCACGATTTCTCAGTGGCCTTGCAGCCCAAGTATGTGGAGTCTTCAGCAATAGGGTCTTACCATCTATTCCTGGTGGGAAACCAAGGGCCTCGGCAATGGCCTATAATGTTATGGGGGCATCAGGGACCTCCCTGGCCAACAACTCACTGGAAGGTGTCCCATCCCTGGCACTGAAAATTTTCTAGTAACAATCTATGGCTCCTGAGTCTTCCATTGTCCAAAAAAGTAGGATTCCATATGATTTATTTATAACCTCTTAGATTTTGATTAGCCCTCCCTCCACCTTTCCTTTACTCAATCTCTTCCCCTGACCTCACTTTGGGCCTTTTCACCCCCACTAATCTATTCTACTACTTACATATATACAATACCATCCTGTTAAGTACTCCCTCCCTTCATTTCTCTTTCCTTTATATCTCTGTTCTAGCTTACTGGCCTCTGCTACTGAGTTTTCTTCCTACTCACACAAAATCCCAATCATCTGTAACTAGGATCCACATATGAGAAAGAACATGCAACATTTGGCTTTCTGGGCCTGGGTTACCTCACTTAGTATATCCCTTTCCAGATCCATACATTTTCCTGCAAAATTTATAACTTCATTTTTCTTTACTGTTGAGTAGAACTCCATTGTATAAATGTGCCATATCTTCATTATCCACTCATCACTTGAGGGACATCTAGGCTGGTTCCATTTCCCAGCTATTGTGAATTGAGCGGCAAAAAACATGGTTGAGCAAGTATCTCTAAAGTAATGAGATGAGTCCTTAGGATATATGCCTAGCAGTGCTATAGCTGGGTCATATGGTAGATCAATATTTAGCTGTCTTAGGAACCTCCACACTGATTTCCACAATGGCTGGACCAGATAGCAATCCCACCAACAGTGTAGAAGCGTTCCTTTTTTTTCCACATCCTTGCTGGCATTTGCGGTCATTTGTTTTCATGATGGTAGCCAATCTGATAGAAATGAGATGGAATCTCAATGTAGTTTTAATCTGCATTTCCATGATGACTAGGGATGTAGAACTTTTTTTTAGATGCTTATATGCCATTGTATTTCTTCTTTTGAGAACTCTCTATTTAGTTCTGTAGCCCATTTTTTGATTGGCTTGTTTGATTTCTTATTAATTTTTTTGAGTTCTTGGTATATCCTAGATATTAATCCATGTACAAAATCTTTGTAACTTCATGAGGTCCCAGTGGTTAATCTGTGGTTTTATTGCCTGAGCAACTGGGGTTATATTCAGAAGGTCTTTGCCAAGACCAATATGTTAAAGGCTTTCCCCTGTTTTTTCCTCTAGCACTTTCAGAGTTTCAGGTCTGATGTTCAGGTCTTTAATCCATTTGGACTTAATTATTGTTCATGGAGAGAGAGAAGAATCTATTTTCATCCTTCTATAGTTAAACATCCAGTTTTCACAGCTTTTCCTGAAGAGACTGTCTTTTCTCCAATGAGTATTTTTGGCATTTTTATAGAATATCAGGTGGCTATAGCTACCTGGACTTATATCTGGGTCCTTTATTCTGTTCCATTGATCTACATGTCTGCTTTTGTGCCAGTACCACGCTGTTTTTGTTACTATGGCTCTGTAATATAGGTTAAAATCAGGTATGGTGATACCACCAGACTTGTTGCTCAGTATTACTTTAGATATTCGAAGGTTTTTTGTGATTCTAAATGAATTTTTGGATTGTTTTTTCTATTTCCATGAAGAATGCTATTAGAATTTTGATGGGGCTTGCATTAAATGTGTAGATTGCTTTTGGTAAGATTGCCATTTTCACAATATTGATTCTTCTGATCCAGGAACAAGGGATGTTTTTCCATTTCCTAGTGTCTTCTGCAATTTCTTGCTTGAGTGTTTTAAAGTTTTCATTGTAAAGATCCTTTACTTCCTTGGTCAGTGTTATTCCAAGGTACTTTATTTCCTTTGATGCAATTGTGAATGGGAGTGATTTTCTGATTTCATCCTCTGTGTGTTTGTGGTTAGCATATAGGAATGCTACTGATTTCTGTGTATTTATTTTGTATCCTGCTACATGGCTGTAGGTTTAACAGTTTGCTTTAACAGTTTGCTGGTAGAGTCTTTAGGGTCCTTTATATAGAGAATCATGTCATCTGCAAATAATGATAACTTGATCTCTTCCTTTCCAATTTGTATCCCTTTTATGTGTGTCTCTTGCCTTATTGCTATGGCTAAGACTTCCAGTACTATATTAAATAAAAGTGGGGACAGTGGACACCCTTGCCTTGTTTGTGATTTAATGGAAAAGCTTCCAGTTTTTCCCCATTTAGTAATATGTTGGCTATAGGCTTGTCATAAACAGCCTTTATTATATTGAGATATGTTCCTTCTATTCCCAGTCTCTGTAGGGCTTTTATCATGAAGGGATGTTGGATTTTGTCAAATGTTTTTTTCTGTGATGATCATGTGATATTTGTCCTACAGTCCATCTATATAGTGTATTACATTTATCTATTTGGGTATGTTGAACTATTCCTGCATCTCTGGGATAAAGCCTACTTGTTCAGGGTGAATGATCTTTCTGATATATTCTTGTATTCTGTTTGCCAATATTTTGTTGAGAATTTTTGCATCTTTGTTCATGAGGGAGATTGGTCTGTAATTCTTTTGTTGTTCTATCTTTGCCTGGTTTTGGTATCAGGGTGATGCTGGCTTTGTAGAAGGAGTTTGGTAGGATTCCTTCTTTTTCTATTTTATGGAAAAGCTTAAGAAGCAATGGTGTTAGTTCTTCCCTGAAGGTCTGGTAAAATTTAGCAGTGAATCCATCTGGGCCTGGACTTTTTTTAGTTGGGATTTTTTTTTTTTATAACTCCTTGGCTCTCCATACTTGTTATAGGTCTATTAAAGTGTTTAATCTCATCTTGATTTAATTTAGGTAGGTCATATAAATCAAGGAAATCATCCATTTCTTTCATATTTTCATACTTAGTGGAATACATGTTTTTATAGTATGTCCCTATGATTTTTTGAATTTCTCTGATATCTGTAGTGATGTTGCCTTTTTCATCTCTAACTTTATTAATTTGTGTCTCTTCTCACTTTCTTTTGGTCAGATTTGCTAAGGGTTTATCAATCTTGTTTATCCTTTCAAAGAACATTTCTTGGTCTGTTGAGGGTTCCAAGTCAGCTTGTGACCAAGTGAGCCGCTTCCCTAATGTATAACAGAAGAGGAAACAAAGCCACTATAAATCAAGAAGCAACAAATAACAAGCCCAAAATATAGCTTATTTAAGAATGGCAAATCCGACCATCCATCAGACTCAATTTATAATTTATCCTGATATGGAAGGTGTAATTAGCACTTCCGGTTCAGGGCTGTATACCAGGTTTATTAGGCGGGTACTGACCTGGTGTAATCCCAATTACCTTTTGGGATGATTTTGGTCTCAGTTATGCTGCGCTCCAGTTTGGGTCCCTCTTTGGTGCACTGTGGGTTCAAATAGGCTGGCTGGGTTGCTGGACCCGAGGCTCTGTTTGCTGAAGCTGGGCACTTGCGGTGGGGGAGGGGGGCTGTGGATGGTGGCTCTACTTCTCTTGCTGGTCCACCTGATCCTGTACCTCATGATCTGCTCCTCCATAGTTCACTACCTTTCTCCTTTCACGTTTGTTGAGTTTGTAGTCAGCTCTGGTGTGAGTGGAAAATCCTCTCACCTTGCTTTTCCTGGGGCTCAAGCCAAGCCTGGCCGCACCCTGGTACCTGGCGTCACCATTGCTGGAGCTGCTTCTGCCTGCCTATGTGGGCTCTGGATCTCTCTTACTTAATTGCTGCTGTTTTAATTTTTTTTTTTTTTTACTTTTTACTAGTTTATTGAGTTAAAAAAGATTTCACATTTTTAAAAGGCCCTTTTACAGAAAGTAGAATTTCTAATTAACAGATTGGGAAATCAGTCTGCACCAGACACACTATGGATGCAACACACAGATGAGACCTCCACAGACATACGCTACCTTGACATGGATCTGATGCCCTCCCTGCTAAGAATCTATAAAAAATTGCTCCAAAGCCCCTTTGAAATTGCAATAGTGCAGCAAAACCACAAGTAAACAACTGCCTGTCAGCCTGTTCTTTCAAATATAGACTGGAAGCCAACAGGCATTTTTGTGTGCAATGTTTAAAAACCAATAGTAAGTTGAGATTCAGGATCTGCACAGTGCTGTCCCTTCACAGAAGGCAAGAAGCTGCTGGCATCATGTCGGGGGCCGTCCTCGGTGCTGGAGGCTGTGAAAGTGGTCCTCCTTCAGGGTCTGGTTGATGCAGAAGTACGGGCCTTGGCACAGCGCAGACTGCTCGGGCACCGGCTGAGGAGTGCTGGGGCTGGATCCGGGGATGACCTGGCTCAAGCTGCCCTCTTGGCCCGCTGGCCCTGTCCGGGCTGCTGATGTTGCTGCTGCTGCTGCTCCCCCCACCATCACTGCTGGAAGACTCGGTGTCCCAGGACTCCTGAAAGACAGGGCTTCGACTACTCCTCTTGGTCAGAGGGGGAAGGTGGGTGTCCTCTTCATTGCCATTCCTTCTTTTCCTTTCCACAGCCATTGCAGTCTGAAAATCAGTCTTAGATCAACCCTTCATCACAAACTTGAGCAGAGAGACCTGGGGCGGAGGCGCTCGCTCATGGCAGCTGGTGGAGGGGAGCGACGCGGCACCGCCCCTGCTGCTGTTTTAATTTTTTATACACTTCACTTTTTAATAAAACTGTGCATTTTGTTGGTGTTTTTTTTTTTTTTTCTTTTTCTCCCCTAGGCTGCTTTGGTGTGGTTCTTATGCAGCCACCTTAACCAGAAGTCCCCAAATCTAAATTTTTAAAAAATATTTTTTATTTATTTATTCGAGAGAAAGAGGGAGGGAGGGAAGGAGGAGGGTGGGAGAATGGGCACGCCAGGGCCTCAAAGTCCAGATGCATGCGCCCCCTTGTGCAGCTGGTTTACATGGGTCCTGGAGAGTTGAACTGTGATCCTTTGGCTTTGCAGGCAAACGCCTTAACCACTAGGCTATCTCTCCAGCCCCACCAAATCTAAATATTTTTAAAACAACAACAAAAAACAAAAACACTGGGAGACCATGGGATATTTTTTATAATCATGGAAGTTATTAATTAAAAAAATACAAAGTAAAAAAAAGAAAGGAAGAAAGAAAGAGCAAGAGAGAGAGAGAGAGAGAGAAAGGAAGGGAGAAGAAAAAAAGAAAAACAAGAAAAAAGAAAAAGAAAAAGGAGCGAAGCCTAGCCTTAAGGGTTCAAAGAAACAAGAACAGGCAGAGGGGGCTGGGCCCGGCCATGGAGTAAGAGATGCAGGGACTAAGGACGAAGAACTTGGTCCCAGTGACAGTCCGTTCCTTCGTGCTTGCGTGGGTGCAGGGGAAGGGGGGGGTGGCTGCCCCACAGGGGATACAGGATGCAGAGCACTGAGCCTAACCGTGGGCTGGCACAAAGCCTGGGAGCAGGGCCCGTCTGCCCTGCCAGGCGGTCCAGCCCAGGTCCAAGGGGGACAGGCTGGCACTGAAGCTGACAACATGATTTGGGGAAGGGTGGGGGGCGAAGGACAATACACCTTAAAGAACAGGGCCGGGGTAGGCCCTAGGACCGGGTCTTGCATGGGTTCGATGCCCCATAACCCTAGGATGCCAGGCAGGGCGGTCAGCGAGCGCAAATGGCCCGGTGGCTCTGTTCAGCTTCTGGACAGGGACTGGGACGGGGAAGCCGCAGCTCGGAGCCCGCTGCGCCCGGTACCCGCCATCCCTGGTCTCCCACTAGGAGCCTGGCACACCTGGCGCGGAGCTGCGGGAAGACGCGATGGCACCGCGGGACGCGCGGACCCTACACCACACCTTGTTCCGGCCTCGGGCCCCTCTCGCGCACCGGAGTGGGTGGGAGGAGGGGACAATGGGGAACCCCCGGACCCGGAACCCTCCGTGTATGTACGGGGAAACTGAGGCCCCTTTTGCTTATGTCACATAGCATAAGATTCGAGAACTTAGTGGCCTTAAAGACCAAAGTTAGAGTTGTGAAAGCCCCTCCAGATACCAGACGTGAAGAGCCTGACTCCATCGGGAGCCTACAGGTTCGTGTGGCAAGGGCCCAAGGACGCGCTGAGGTCTCCCTGTGTCCAGAAGACACTGAAACACGCAGTCCCATGAAAACCAACATCAAGACCACAGTGGGAACGTCCGGAGCCCACTTCCAAGACTTGCCTTCCAACATCCTCAGGACATGGTGACTGCTCAGTGTCAATGGCAAACCCTTCTCCTTCCTCCCCAGCCAACCTTTCACAGCCGACTGAGGACCAAATTCCGTCCACCCTGGAAGGACCCTTTGCGGACTTCCTAGCTCCCTTTCTCCGGGAGGACTACCTGCTGAGCCTGGGAAGGAGGAAGGAATCAGGGATCTCTTCTGTGCTTCTGATGTGGAAAAGCAGCCTCTGCTGGAGGACTTCATGTGTACTTGACTGTGCTTTGTATCAACTCCTTACAAAACAATATATGTATAGTATTTTTTTTTTTTATCACGGAACAGAAAAAACAAAACAAAACACCACTGTGCGTGGTGGCGCACACCTTTAATCCCAGCACTCCGGAGGCAGAGGTAAGAGGATTGCCATAAATTCAAGCCTGGGCCAGAGGGAGACTCTTCCTCGAAACAAACAAACAAACAAAAAATGGACCTGGCTCAGTGGTTAAAGACGTACGATGTTTGCTTGCAAGCTGACTGGTACAATTCCATTCTTCAGGACCCATGGAAAGCCAGATATGTAAAGTGGCGCATGCGAGGTAAGGACTCCCTGTAGCACAGGTTGAACTGGAATTCACTATGTAGTCTCAGGATGACCTTGAATTCAAGGCAATCCTCCTACCTCTGCCTTCTGAGTGCTGGGACTAAAGAGGTGTGCTACCATGCCTGGACTTTTTTTTTTGAGACTACTGTGTGTCTGGCTTTACATGGGTACTGGGGAACTGAACCTGGGCCAGCAGGCTTTGCAAGCAAGTGCCTTTAATCACTGAGCCACCGCCCTCACCAATCTCCATGTTTTTTGGTAAAACATCTAGCAGTGGTCCTGAGATTCCTTTAACAATAATAACTTTTTTCTTGGTAGCTCACATCAACAAACGTTTATTTTTAGTTAGCTTTTCAGATATTTTTATTTGCAGGGAGAGGTAGGGTGGGCCATGTCAGGACCTCCTTTCCCTACCAGCAAACTCCAGATGTATGTGCCACATTGTTCATCTAGCTTTATGCCCCTACTAGGGAATTGGACCTGGCCCCACAGGCTTTGGAAGCAAGTGCCTTTAATCACTGAGCTCTCTCTCCAACCATATATATTCTTTTCTTTTTGTTTGTTTGTTGTTTGAAGGTAGGGTCTCACTCTAGCCCAGGCTGACCTGGAATTCACTATGTAGTCTCAGGGTGGCCTTGAATTCACTGCAATCCTCCTACCTCTGCCTCCCCAATGCTTGGATTAAAGGCATGCACCACCATGCCCTGCTCTTATTTTTTAAATTTATGTTTGTGTCACACACACACACACACACACACACACACACACGTCAGGGTCTCTAGACACTGCAAACAGAATGCCAGACACTTGTGTAACTTTTGGGGTTTAGCTTTATGTGGGTGGCTGGGGGAATTGAACCCTGGGCTGCAGGCTTTGTAAGCAAGCATCTTTAACCACTAAGCCATCTCCCCATTTTTTTTTCCAAGGTAGCATCTCACTCTAGCTCAGGCTGACCTGGAAATCACTATGTAGTCTCAGGGTGGTCTCAAATTCACAGCGATCCTCCTACCTCTGCCTCCTGAGTGCTGGGATTAAAGCCATGCAGCACCACGCCCAGCTAATTTTGACTTCTTATTCACATTAAATTGAAGTTACACATCACTGAAACTCTGCAGGGCTTGACTCAGATCTGCTCAGCTCATTTCTCCTAGTTTCTCCTTCTGGAACCTAGAATAAAGGAACCATCCTCTCTTCATTGTGGAAGCTCAGAGCAAAAGGACACTCACTGCCAGCTGTGGTGGCCCACCCCTTTAATCCCAGCACTCAGTAGGAGGATCTTCATGAGTTCGAGGCCACCCTGTGAATACATAGTGAATTCCAGGTCAGGCCAGCCTGGACCAGAAATAGACCCTACCTCAAAAAACCATATGCACATCATATGAATGACTTGTCCTGAGCAATCAGGCATTTGCTGGGCATTTGCTTCTCCAATTTTACCAGAAAATGTTTCCTGCCATCATAAATTAGCACCAGGCACTAGGTCTTTCAAAGTAAGTTCTGAGCAACTCTAACTAAATAAAACACAAACACATCAACTCATTTATGAAATTTTTAATGAACAGAAAAGTTAAGTACAAACTTTCATATGAGAAATCATTATAACTAAGTAACAAATCTATAGATAGTGGGGTGTGAGATTAGTCTTAAAGAAAAAAAAAACACTTTAGCTTAACATATAAATAGGAAAAAAATAACTTTAAGTTGAATAGTGTCTTTTGAATAAGTTCCAGTAGAAACTTACAGGGAAACAGGTCAACCAGAAATGGCTTAAGATGGACATTTGTTAGGTGGAACTGATTTGTTCATATATAGGATAAACATTCTAGGTACAGACACTAGTATAAAAGGCCTCTCCAGACCTCTCATCAGCTCCGTGGTGCAGAGAGAGATTTTCATGCACGTTGACAGCTCAGTGGCTACCATGAGACATAAACACAGTAACTTATAAACACAGTAACTTTTAAACCCACAATGCATAAAATGTTTAAAATGCATAAAAAGTCCAAGAAATTGAGGAAATATCCCTTAAACAAAGTCCTCCAAGAAGTGAAAATCCATCCAAGGTTCAGATATCAATGTAAAAGTATCAGCTAGATGGACGAGGTGGGCTCTATCCCAGCAGCTGATGGTGAAGGATTTCCCATGCCATCTTCTTGCGGAAGACAGGAACCTGCTGTGGATTAAACGTGATAGGTTGGCCCCTAGAAATATAATCTGCATATATGCAGGTAAATATTCCGCAGTCACTCCCATTCAACTGTTGGGGAATCTCTCCTGGTCCCATGCTGTTCATGGTCCACTCAAGAGGATTCAAATCAATATTCCTTTTGGTCTTACTTTCTTCCTGAAGGTATTGAAGTAGAATTTGACAAATATTGTTGCCCATTTGTCCCATGGAGTCTAGGTAAGTGAGGCTTCTTGTTCTTAGGTCTATGGCCACCAAACTCCAATGGACTTGCCTATGGATGGGCACCAGAATGAGTTCCTTCTCAAAGATGTTCACATGTGCAGTCCACCTTTTGACTGCTTGGTACCCACTGTACTTTAATTTCGTATAGAAGAATGTGTTAAATGTGTGTAGAGTGGCATAGCCTTGTTTCTTGTTTCGTTCCAGCAGCAGATTCATGTAAAAATTGATAACCTCATCGTTCAGCCACTGCTGGCTGGTTAAGGTTTGGAGATCTGCTCGAGTGATTCGTAGCTTGAAAGCAGTGCTGAGCACCTCATCCCCTGGGCCGGGGCCTAGAGCCTTACTGACCTCCTCTTCCATGTGCGCTGGCAGCTGAAGATCATCTCCTTCTTTGTGCTGCTGTGTATCCGGGGCAGGCTTCTCTTTGTCAGCAAGTGTAGATGGTTTTGTTGTGGAGCCATTCCTTCCAGCGTCCCAGAAGCTTTGGGTTGATGCTTCTCCGAGTAAGTCAGGCTCCTGGTTATGTCTCTTTCTCTTTTTCTTTGCATGTTCTGGAGCAAACATCTCTAGGTCCGAAACGTTGTCCTTGGGGTGTCGTTTTGTATTTGTGCCTGGAGAAAAATGTTCCATTGTCTCCACAACTCTGTGTTGTTTGAGGGCTTGAATGGTTTTGACACCAGGGCTCTGCCCCTTCACACAGACTTTGGATTTTAATGCTTCTGTCTGACTTCTCTGAGACCCTCCATGATGGAAAGACAGAGCAAGGGCGCAGTTGCCATCCTCAGCGCTTTTACAGTCCTCTAATAACCTTCGGTAGGATTCTTGGTTTTGAACCCTAGGGTAGGGGCGCTTCCAGGCCCTAAAACCCTGGTCAGTCTTCATAAGTACTGCAGCATTTTCCTGAAATTTCTGGTGGCAAGCATGACCACACTGTTCACTTTCTATCTCTATTGCACCCTGTTTCCTGGCTTCCGGCTTTGGACCCTTGCTGCTCTCTTCACGTGTGATCTCTGTCACATCTGGTTCCAGGCACTCAGGTTTTGCACCCTTCCCAAGCTGGTCAGACTCTGACCCTCCCATATCTTGATGTGTGGCCTTGTGTTTCTGCTGCTTGCCACGCCCCTCAGTCTTTCTCACTGCTGCACTGCCTTCCTGAGGTTTCCATGCCAAGGGCCTTTGTGCATTGCCCTTGTGTTGGAGATGGCCCTCTGCTCTCTTAGAACCTTCCAGTTTCAAAGAAAGGCCAAGAGAAGATAGTATAGTTGATAGCTGTTTATGGATTGTAGCCACTTCAGTCTTCCGAGGATATGTTATTTTACTGGATTTAGTATCTGGATTTGACATGTTTCTGGGTCCAGAACTTGGTTGTTGACAAGATGAGCTGAAAGACTCCTGGTCTTTAGGATGAGGTGCCTTCATGTGTTTTGGGGTCAGTCAGATTGGGAATTCATGTGAGCTGAAAGCATAGAAGAGTCTGGTTTACACTTGACCAATAAAACACTCTTAGCCGGGCGTGGTGGTGCATGCCTTTAATCCCAGCACTCGGGAGGCAGAGGTAGGAGGATTGCCATGAGTTTGAGGCCACCCTGAGACTCCATAGTGAATTCCAGGTCAGCCTGGGCTAGAATGAGACCCTACCTCGAAAAAAAACAAAACAAAACAAAAAACACTCTTATCTTAGACCAGCAGTCAGCCCTTTACCAGTGTCCACTGCACAAAATTGCAGGTGTTATGGAGCTGCTTTTTGTGCGGGCCATGGCAGGGGACACTGACCAGACACCACCACTAAGATAGCATTATGGACCTCAGTAGTCATCTCACTATAGATAGACTGGCCTCTGTAGAGCAACTGAGGTGCCCTGAGCCAACCTCAGAACTGGCTTGGAGCTGCCTTAGCTACTGCCTTTGAGGCCTGTTGTGGTGTAATCTGATGTCATATAGATCCCAAATTCTTGAGAGATGGAGCCCTCACCCACTTCTGTCCAGATTCTGCAAATAGCATCCCTGTTCAATTATGCCCATGTTTTCATGGCAAAAGATCAAATGGGAGCTAAAAGGTCTGGAAGAAAATAAGGAAAGAATAGTCAAGTTTACTCTACCTTATTTAGTTGAGCTCTGAAGTCTGGGATACTTGATTGGGGTCCTGGGAACTATTCACACACATTCCAGTTTGCTGTGCTGAGCTATGTAGTTTACTCTGGACAGGAAGGTGTCCTATAGGCAATGCGAGGCTCTTCCAGGCAGAAGTTTGACAGTCAGTGCACAATTTTTCTCATTCCCCCTTTCTCCTTCCTCAGACATACCTTCCTTCATGTGCTGGTTCAGGATGAGCCTCAGTTCCTCAAGCTAACAGAGACCTTAGTTCAGTTCCTTATTGTCCAGCATCTGCAGTTGCAGAAAACAACATACACTCACTGATTACTGATGAGGAACTCAACCTTTCTTGTTTTTTTTTTTTTTTTTGTTATTGTTTTTTCAAGGTAGGGTCTCACTCTAGCCCAGGCTGACCTGGGATTCACTATGGAGTCTCCAGGTAGCCTCGAACTTACGCAATCCTCCTACCTCTGCCTCCTGAGTGCTGGGGTTAAAGGCATGCACCACCACGCCTGGCGGAACTCAACCTTTCTGAAAAAACACTAGACTGGAAGATGCAAAACCTAAACTGATGATGTTATTAAAGATACAAACCTTGCTGGGTGTGGTGGAACACGCCTTTAATCCCAGCACTCAGGAAGCACGGGTAGGAGGATCACTTTGAGGTTCAGGCCAGCCTGGGACTACAGAATGAGTTCCAGGTCAGCATGAGCTAGAGTGAGAGCCTACCTCAAAAAACAAAATAAGCCGGGTGTGGTGGTGGGTGTGATGGCACACACCTTTAATCCCAGCAACTGCAGTGAGTTTGAGGACATCCTAAAACTACATAGTGAATTCCAGGTCACCCTGGCTACAGCAAGACCCTACCTTGAAACACACACACACACACACACACACACACACACAATTCAAAAATATAAACCTAGTTGTGCACATTTTTAAAACACATTTTATTTTTATTTATTTGACAGAGAAAGAGGGAGGGAGGGAGAGAGAGAGAATGGGCATGTCAGGGCCTCTAGCCATTGCAAAGAACTCCAGACGTATGTGCCCCCTTGTGCATCTGGCTAACATAGGTCCTGGGGAATTGAACTGAGGTCCTTTGGCTTTGCAGGCAAACGACTTAACCGCAAGCCATCCCTCCAGCCCTTGTGCACACTTTTAATTCTAACGCACAGGAGTGTAGGTGGGAGGTTTTTGAGTTTAAGGCTATCCTGGGATACAAAAAAAGTCCCAGGCAAGCATTGAGTACATGATGTCAAAGAGTCAAATGTGGCTGGGCATGGTAACACATGCCTTTAATCCCAATACTCAGGAGGCAAAGGTAGGAGGATTGCTGAGAGTTTGAGGCCAGTCTGAGTCTACATAGCTAACTCCTCAAACAACAACAAAAAACAACAAAAAGATATAAACTTGGTGGTGCTGCACCCCTTTAATCCCAGAATTTGGGAGGCAGAGGTAGGAGACTGTTGTGAGTTCAAAGCCACCTTGAGATTGCATAGTGAATTCCAGGTCAGCCTGGGCTACAGGGAGACTACCCAGAAAAACCAAAGCAAAATATAGGTGGGGCTCGAGGGATGGCTTAGTGGTTAAGGCGCTTGCCTGCAAAGCCAAAGGACCCAGGTTCAGTTCCCCAGGACCCACGTTAGCCAGGTGCTCAAGGAGATACAAGCATCTGGAGTTCATTTGCAGTGCTTGGAAGCCCTGGTGCACCCATTCTCTCTGTCTCTCTCTCCCTCTTTCTCTGTCGAATAAATAAATAAATAAATGAAAATAAAATATTTTTAAAGAAGATATAAACTTGGTGGTGTATACTTGTAATCCTAGCATTCAGGAGGTTCTTGAGTTCAAGACCAGCCTGGACTACAAAACAAATCCGGGCAATCTTGACTACTTGATGTGTCAAATGTGGCCAGACATAGTGACACTGGTCTTTAATCCCAACATTTAGGAGGCAGAGGTAGGAGGATTGCTGAGTTTGAAGCCAGCCTGTGAGTACAGAGTGAATTTCAGGTCAGCTTGGGCTACAGTGGTAACCTACCTCAAAAAAACAAAGGAAAAAAAGTCAAATATGGGTCTGGGATACATGGATACTGGGTAATCAAACCTGAGTTCTTTGGCTTTGCAGGCAAACGCCTTAAGTGCTAAACCATCTCTGCAGCCCTGAAGTCACCTGTAGTAATTTTTTTTAAACTTTTTTTTTGTTCATTTTTATTTATTTATTTGAGAGCGACAGAGAGAGAAAGAGGCAGATAGAGAGAGAGAGAGAATGGACGCGCCAGGGCCTCCAGCCACTGCAGACGAACTCCAGACACGTGCGCCCCCTTGTGCATCTGGCTAACGTAGGACCTGGGGAACCGAGCCTCGAACCGGGGTCCTTAGGCTTCACAGGCAAGTGCTTAACCGCTAAGCCATCTCTCCAGCCCACCTGTAGTAATTTTTAATTACCCACCTTTGAGACTGTGCTTGTTAATGTAGAGGGGTGCTCACATATCAGCGCTGAAATCCCACAGTTCTGTAATTTGAGCAAGTAGAGGAATCACCACTTGTTAAGAGAGGAGCCAACCCAGCGTGACAGTTGCTGATTGAGTACAGCTTGCACTGAACTCATTGTCCTTTCTAATTGGTCCCCAGGTTTGCTCATGGTGGGTCCCCCTCATGTGGAGAACCACTCAAAGTGTGTGCAGGAAGGATTCAAAACCTATGCCAGCATGGTATTTGTAGGCATGTTGTTATTGTTGCTTTGGTTTTCCAGATAGAGTCTCAACCTAGCCCAGGCTAACCTGGAATTCACTCTGTACCCTCAGGGTGGCCTCGAACTCACAGGGATCCTCCTACCTCTGCCCCCCACCCCCCAGTGCTGGGATTAAAGGCGTGCACCACCACGCCCGGTTTAGGCATGTGTTTTTAAAAAACAGAGAAAGAGAGAGAAGAGAGACAGAGAGAATGGGTGCATCTGGGCCTCCAGCCATTACAAATTCTAAATGCAAGCATGCACCACTTTGTACATCTGGCTGTATGTGAGTAATGGGGAATCGAACCCAGGTCGTTATTGCTTTGTAGGCAAGTACCTTAACTGCTGAGCTACGTCTCCAGCCCTAGTTTTTTTTTGGGGGGTGGGGGTGGGGAGGATCATGTTCTAGCCCAGGCTGACTAGAAATTCACTATGTAATCTCAAAATGGCTTTGAACTCACAGCAATCCTCCTACCTCTGATATCTGAGTGCTGAGATTAAAGGTGTTCACCATCACACCACGCCTGGCTTCCTAGTTTCTTTTCTTTTTCTTTTTCCTGAGGTAGGGTCTCACTGTAGCCCAGGCTGATCTGGAATTCACTGTGTAGTCTCAGGGTTGCCTTGCACCCATGGTGACCCCCCCTCCTTCTGTCTCCCGAGTGCTGGGATTAAAGGTGTGCACCCCACGCCCATCCTCCTAGTATGTTTTTTTAAATATGTTTGATTATTCAGTTTCTTGAGAGAGAGAAAGGCCGAGAGAGAGGGAGAGAATGGGAGCACCAGGGCCTCCAGCCACTGCAAACTCCAGACGCATGTGCCCCCTTGTGCATCTGGCTTACATGGGTCCTGGGGAATTGAACTGAGGTCCTTGGGATTTGCAGGCAAACACCTTAACAGCTTAGCCATCTGTCCTGCACAACTAATATATTTTTTTAAAAACATTTTAAATTAATTAATTAATTTATTTGAGAGTGACAGACACAGAGAGAAAGACAGATAGAGGGACAGAGAGAGAATGGGCACACCAGGGCTTCCAGCCTCTGCAAATGAACTCCAGACACGTGTGCCCCCTTGTGCATCTGGCTAACATGGGACCTGGGGAACCGAGCCTCGAACCGAGGTCCTTAGGCTTCACAGGCAAGCGCTTAACCGCTAAGCCATCTCTCCAGCCCACAACTAATATATATATATATATATTTGGTTTTTTTGAGGTAGGGTCTCACTCTAGCCCAGGCTGACCTGGAATTCACTATGGAGTCTCAGGGTGGCCTCGAACTCATGGCGATCCTCCTACCTCTGCCTCCCAAGTGCTGGGATTAAAGGCATGCGCCACCATGCCCAGCTCACTAATATATTTTTTGAAGCATGATTTCACTCTAATCCAGACTGACCTGGAACTCACTCTGTAGTCCATGCTGCCTCAAATGTACAGCTATCGTCCTACCTCATTCACCTGAGTCTAGGGATTAAAGGTGCTATCATGCCCACCTGGTATGTGTATTTTAACATTTTTGTTTGTTTGCTCAGATGCATGTTAGTGTGGTGACCATAGAGTGTCCTTGCATGTCCATCCTCAGGCTCACCAACCCAGGTCCTTATGTTTACAAAGCGCAAGGCATATGGTATGTTTTTTCTCTTCACTGAAGGAGAAACATAATATTTCATCCACCTGGGAGGATGGGCGTGGGGTGTACATCTTTAATCCCAGCACTCAGGAGACAGAGGTAGGGGGGTCACCATGGGTGCAAGGAAACCCTGAGACTACATAGTGAATTCCAGATCAGCCTGGGCTACAGTGAGACCCTACCTCAGGAAAAAGAAAAAGAAACTGGATAGCCAGACATGGTGTGATGGTGCACGCCTTTAATCTCAGCATTCAGACAGCAGAGGCAGGAGGATTGCTGTGAGTTCAAAGCCATTTCGAGATTACATAGTGAATTTCTAGTCAGCCTGGGCTAGAACATGATCCTCCCCCCACCAAAAAAAAACCAAAAAACTAGGGCTGGAGAGGTGGCTCAGCAGTTAAGGTACTTGCCTACAAAGCATTAACGACCTGGGTTTGATTCCCCATTACTCACACACATAATACAGTATTTTGTTTACTGTGTGCAGAAGATTTCATTTTTTTTTTTTTTCGAGGTAGGATATCACTCTAGCCCAGGCTGACCTGGATTTCACTGTGTAGTCTCAGGGTGGCCTTGAACTCAACGGCAATCCTCCTACCTCTCCCTCCCCAATGCTGGGATTAAAGGCATGCTCTATCACGCCTGGCAAGATTTCACTTTTTAAAATGTATCTGTTAGGGATCAGGCAGTAGAAATTGCCCCTTAGGCAACCTGATGAGTGAAATAGTGAATTCCATTTTGTTATTTCACGATTAAGGTATCATATGGGTGCAGCTTCCAATTAATTATACAACTATCAAAACCTGTGTGAAGGTTCTCTAGTCACCTTGATCAGATTGGGAATCAAGTAAGAATCGTGCCTCTTGGGCAGGTCTGTGAGGTGTTCTCTGAGCGGGCCGCCCTTCCGGTGGTGGACTATATATAAAGAAGCTGAAGGAGAACACAGGGCCTTCTGCCTGGCTGCCCATGCTACTTGCTGGCGTGTGCATCTACCCTGCTGCTGCATCTGTTATGCCCGTCAGAACCCAACTTCAACCGGGCGTGGTGGCACACGCCTTTAATCCCAGCACTGGGGAGGCAGAGATAGGAGGATCTCCATGAGTTTGAGGTCAGCCTGAGACTCCATAGTGAATTCTAGGTCAGCCTGAGCTAGAGTGAGAGCCTACCTCGAAAAACAAAATAAATAAATAAAATAAATAAAAGATGGAGAAAGAAAGAATGAGAGACACACAGAGAGATTTGGCATGCCAGGGCCTCCTGCTTCTGCCAAACAAACTTCAGACCATGTGCCACTTTGTGCATCCAGCTTTATGCAGGGACTGAAGACCAGCAGCTCTCAACAAACCCTTCAGGCCTTCAGTGCTGGATTGGGACTGAGCACCCTGACTAAGACACCTTGGCTTAGCTTAATGAGAAATAAAAGTAACAAAGGAACCCTGTGACCTTGCGTTCTCATTCTCTCCATAAATTATATTTCCCAATATGCCTTGCATCATAATGCATTCAGGTGAACAGTCACAAAGGGTCAAACAAAGGAGACAGGCAGAAAGACAAGAAGGAAGAGAGGGATAAAGGGAATGAAAGGAAAGAACGATGACTGGTATAATAAAGGCTGCGCCTTGTGTTGAGCTAATTTCACTTTCAGAAAAAAAGTCAGAGAACTACATAAAGATCATGATAAAAATACATATCAAGGTACAGGTTATTATTTAATTATAATATTTAAAATTAATTTTAAAAACATGTATGTTTCAAAGACTTAGAAGAGAGAGAAAAACAAGCCCTTAAGCAATATATATATTGTGTGTGTGTGTGTGTATTTCTATAGCTTCTTTTATTTACTTTAGCAGGTGTGGATTAGTGATGTGTCTGGGCTAATGGACATAAAGTATGTATTGTAGTTCCCTTCACATTGTTGGGACAGCACCATCTCACAAAAAGCAACTCATGGGAGGAAAGATTTATTTTTGGATTAGTCTCCAGGGGAAGCTTCATGATGTCAGGGGAAAGATGGCAGAACAGGGGCTGGAGAGATGGCTTAGCAGTTAGGGCACTTGTCTATGAAGCCCAAGGACCCAGGTTTGGCTCTCCAAGTCCCAGTTAAGCCAGATGCATAAAGTGGTGCACATGTCTGGAGTTCAATTGCGGTGGCTGGAGGCCCTAGCATGCCAATTCTCTCTCTCATTAAAAAAAAAAAATTTTTTTGCCAGGCGTGGTGGCGCACGCCTTTAATCCCAGCACTTGGGAGGCAGAGGTGGGAGGATCGCTGTGAGTTCAAGGCCACCCTGAGACTCCATAGTGAATTCCAGATCAGCCTGGGCTAGAGTGAGACCCTACCTCGAAAAACCAAAAAAAAAAAAAAAAAAAAAAATTTTGAAAAAAAAAAAGATGGTAGAACAGAGGCTGGGGACCAAGCATTAAGGACACATGAGTTTCTTGGGGACATCTGATTCAACTACTGTGGTACATAATATATTAATTTAGAGTCTTTATTCATTAAGTATAATTTTGTAGTTATAATGCAAAAATAGAGAAACAATCCTTCTCTGTTATATAGTGCAGAGTGACTGTGCCTTTCATGGGGAAATTCCGGATCTACCACTTTTTTTTAATTGACAACTTCCATAATCATAGACAATAAACCATGGTAATTCCCTCCCTGCTCACTTTTCCCTTCACAACTCTACTCTCCATCATATCCCTCCCCCTCTCAATCAGCCTCTTTCTCTCCCTCTCTTTTTTCTTTTCTTTTTCTTTTTTTTTTTTTTTTTGGCATTTCGAGGTAGAGTCTCACTCTGGTCCAGGCTGACCTGGAATTCACTATGTAGTCTCAGGGTAGCCTCGAACTTTCAGCAATCCTCCTACTCTGCCTCCTGAGTGCTGGGAATAAAGGGGTGCACCACCACACCCAGATTAATCAGTCTCTCTTTTATTTCAATGTCATCATCTTTTTCTCCTATTATGATGGTCTTGTGTAGGTAGTGCCAGTCACTGCGAGGTCATGGATATCCAGGCCATTTTGTGTCTCGAATACTGCATTGTAAGGAGTCACTGGATGGTTCCTGACACTGAAATTTTTTAGTAACAATCTATGGTTTCTAGGTGCTCCATTGTCCTAACAAGTAAGTTTCCATATGATTTATTCATACCACCTTAGGTTTTGACTAACCCTCCCCCCACCCTTCCTTTACTCAGTCTCTTCCCCTGACCTCATTTAGGCCTTTCTACCTCCAGCAATCTGTCCTTCTACTTAAAATATATACAATTGCATCCTTTTAAGTCTTTCCCTCTCCTCCCTCCCTCCTTTATGGCACCTTTCTAGCTTACTAGTCTCTGCTTCTGAGTTTTGTTCCAACTCACATAGAAGTCCAAACATTTGTAGCTAGGACCTACGTATGAGAGAGAACATGTGGCATTTGTCTTTCTGGGCCTGGGTTACCTCACTAAATATAAACCTTTTCAGATCTATCAATTTCCCTGAAAAACCCCTAATTTCATTTTTCCTTACTACTCAGTAGAACTCCATGGTACAAATGTACCACATCTTTGTTATCCACTCATCAGTTGAGGGACAACTTCCAGAGCAGCAATAAACATGGATGTCCAGGCATCTCTAAGGTAGTGCGATGAGTCCCTGGGATCAGAGTAGTGTGGCTGCATCACATGGTAAATCTATTTGTCACTGGCTCAGGAACCTACACACTGATTTTCACAGTGGCTGTACCAGATTACATTTCTACCGACAGTGTAGAAGAGTTCCTCTTTTTCTGCATCCTTACCAGCATGTATTGTCATTTGTTTTCTTGATGATAGCCATTCTGACAGGAGATGGAATCTTAAAGTAGTCTCATTTGCATTTTACTGATGGCTAAGGACATAGAATTTTTTTTTAGATGTTCATATGCCATTTGTATTTCTTCCTTTGAGGACTCTCTATTTTGTTCCACAGTCCATTTTTTAATTGGCTTGATTGATTTCTTATTATTTAATTTTTTAGTCCTTTTTATATCCTGGACATTAATCATCTGTCAGATGTATAGCTGGCAAAGATTTTCTCCCATTCTATAGGTTGCCTCTTTGCTCTATTCACAGTGTCCTTTTCTACATAAAAGCTTCGAAACTTCACAAGTGGTTGATTAGTGGTTGTATTTCCTGAGCAACTGGGATTATATTTAGAAAGTTATTGCCTATACAAAGATGTTAAAAGGTTTCCACTACATTTTCTTTTTCTTTTTTCTTTTTTTTGACTGTCCCCACTTTTATTTAATACTGGAAGTATTTAGTACTGGAAGTCTTAGCTATAATAATAAGGCAAAAAACTCTCTATCTCTCTCTCTGCCTCTTTCTCTCTCTGTCACTCTTAAATAAATAAATAAAAATAAACAAAGAAAAATATTGGGCTGGATAGATGGCTTAGCATTTAAGCACTTGCCTGTGAAGCCTAAGGACCCCAGTTTGAAGCTTGATTCCCCAGAACCCACGTTAGCCAGATGCGCAAGGGGGAGCACATGTCTGGAGTTCATTTGCAGTGGCTAGAAGCCTTGGTGCACCCATTCTCTCTCTCTCCTTCTGTCTCCCTCTCTCTCTCTCTCTCTCTCTCTCTCTCTCTCTGCCTTTTTCTCTCTAGTTGTCACTCTTAAATAAATAAATAAAAATAAAAATAAATATTGGGCTGGAGAGATGGCTTGGTGGTTAAGCACTTCCTTGTGAAGCCTAAGGACCCTGGTTCAAGGCTCAATTCCCCAGAACCCACGTTAGTCAGATGCACAAGGGGGCGCATGCATCTAGAATTCATTTGCAGTGGCTGGAAGCCCTGGCATGCCCATTTTCTCTCTCTCTCCTATCTCTCTTTCTTTCTCAGCCTCTTTCTCTCTCTCTGTCACTCTTAAATAAATAAATAAAAATAAACAAAAATAAGGCAAGAGACATTCATAAAGGGGATACATCAGGGAAATGCAAGTGAAAAACTACTTTCAGATTCCATCTCACTCCTATCAGAATGGCTACCATCAAGAAAACAAATGGCAATAAATGTTGGCGAGGATGTGGAAAAAGGGGAATGCTTCTTCACTGTAGGTGGGAATTTGTCTGGGACTGCCCCATCTCTAGTCCGTCCCAGACCTCACATGTCATGCGTGCCGCCATGCACTCTTGTCCTTTACTCTGTCTGGCTCCATTTAGCATACTGTCCTTAAGTTCTACATTGCTCCTGGATGCTCTGAGTCTTCTTTGTAGGGGAGAATAACAGTCCCATTTATGTTATTAAGTTATGGTAGATCCTGTGGAGTTCATCCTTTCATTTGACATTGACAAATTGGCTTGTCCCCCCTTGAATGGAAATTCTTATCCTCAAGTTCTTCACAGCCATGGCCTCAAAAGGAGCTGCTGTTGCTTCTCCCTTCAACTCTGAGCAGCTGTAGCACAAGGCCAGGGTTGAGGGAAGTGAGAGGCAACATGCCCATGACCCCAAGTGGAGATGCTGAGAATCTGGTAGCTACTTAGACCATGAGGCCGGATGCCCGAGCAGTCCTGATCTGGTGCCCGCTACTTTTTCTTCCAGCAGTCTCAGAATTCTGGATCTGATATTAAAGTCTTTGGTCCATGTGGACTTGATTCTTGTGCATGGAGAGAGATAAGGCTTTATTTTTATCCTTCTACATATAGATATCCAGTTTTCCCAGCTCTATTTGTTGAAGATGCTGTCTTTTCTCCAATGAGTATTTTTTACTCTCTCTCTCTCTGTGTGTGTGTGTGTGTGTGTGTGTGTGTGTGTGTGGCTCAGGCTGACCTGGAATTCACCATGTATTCTCAGGGTGGCCTCAAACTCATTGTGATCCTCCTACCTGTGCCTCCCAAATACTGGGATTAAAGGTGTGCGCCACCAGCCCAGTATTTTTGTTGACGATCAGGTGGGTATAGCTGCCCAGACATACATCTGGGTCCTCTATTCTGTTCCATTGACCTATGAGTTTATTTTTGTGCCAGTACCGTACCATGTTGTTACTATGGCCTGTAATATAGGTTAAAATCAGGTTTGGTGATACCATAAGTCTTATTTTTGTGGCTCAAAATTGTTTTGGATATTTGAGGGTTTTTTGTGCTAACAAGGGAATTTTAGGATTGTTTTTTCTAGTTCCGTGAAGAATGCCATGGGTGTAATTCTCTTTACTACTTGCTTCTCATCTGAATTTCCGGGTCTCTGCTTTGGTGCATTCCTTCTACTATTCATTAAACCATCACCACACACTCTCAACTTTCTCCTATGGGGAGGCTTGGGGAGAATACTGCACCTTCCACATGAATGCAGGTTTCTTCTTAATCTCCTGAGCTACATAAGCTCCTAGACCCTATCTTCCACATGCTTGTGGCTCTGCTCCAGCCTCTTCCCAGACCTCCCTTTCTCTTCAATGAAATGATCCTCATGAACTATGCTGTGGCTTCCACACGAGTGTGTGTTTCCTATCTTCCACATGCTTGTGACTCTACTCTAGCCTTCTCTTAGACCCCAATTTCCCTTAAACACCACAATTTATGATTTCTCCCTATATAAATGCAATGATTCATAATTTATCCTTTAAAAAATTATTTAGCCAGTGGTGGTGGTGCATGCCTTTAATCCCAGTATTTGGGAGGCAGAGGTAGGAGGATCGCCCTGAGTTCGAGGCCACCCTGAGACTACATAGTGAATTCCAGGTCAGCCTGGACTAGAGTAAAACTGTACCTCAAAAATTAAAAAGCCAAGGCCAGGCGTGTGGCACATGCCTTTAATCCCAGTACTCAGGAAGCAGAAGTAGGAAGACCACCGCAAGTTCAAGGCCACCCTGAGACTCCATAATGAATTGCGGGTCAGCCTTGGCTAGAGTGAGACCCTGCCTCGAAAAACAAAACAAGACAAAATCATTTATTTGAGAGACAAAGAGAGGTAGAGAAATGAGAATTGGGTACACCAAGGCCTTCAGCCATTGCAAATGAATTTCAGACACATGCTCCACCATGTGCATCTGGTTTACATGGGTCCTGGGAAATCAAAGTTGGATCCTTTGGTTTTACAGGCATGCAAGGTCTTCAGCCCTTCTTTTGTTCTTTTCCACATCTGAATCCATACATTTTTGGGATCCTTTAAACACTATGAAGATATATCCTAGCTATCACACCTGATGACCCCACTCATCTCAAAGAAGCCAGATTGGTCATTGCCCCAATTCCCTAAAGGCAGTTAGAGTTATTTAAGACAGGGGAGTCAGGCAGATTAGGGTTACTGAGTCCCCTGAAAGCAAAAGGTAAGAATGTTCTTAAATATGCTTTTAAAAAATATATATTTAGGGCTGGAGAGATGGCTTAGCGGTTAAGCGCTGGCCTGTGAAGCCTAAGGACCCTGGTTTGAGGCTCGGTTCCCCAGGTCCCACGTTAGCCAGATGCACAAGGGGGCGCACGCATCTGGAATTCGTTTGCAGTGGCTGGAGGCCCTGGCGCACCCATTCTCTCTGTCTCCCTCTATCTGTCTTTCTCTCTGAGTCTGTCGCTCTCAAATAAATAAATAAATAAAAATTAAAAAAATATATATATCTAAAAGTATATATATTTTATTTTATTCTCAAAATTTTATTAACAACTTCCATGATTATAAAAAATATCCCATAGTAATACCCTCCCTCTACCCACTTTCCCCTTTGAAGCCCCATTCTCCATCATATTCCCTCCCCATCTCAATCAGTCTGACTTTTATTTTGATGCCATGATCTTTTCCTCCCTTATGATGGTCTTGTGTAGGTAGTGTCAGGCACTGTGAGGTCATGGATATCCAGGCCATTTTGTGTCTGGGGGAGCATGTTGTAAGGAATCCTGCCCTTTCTTTGGCTTTTATATTATTTCTGCCACCTCTTCCGTGTTTGACCCTGAGCCTTGGAAGATTGATAGAGGTATTACAGTACTGAGCACTTCGGTCACTTCTTTCCATCACCATGATGCCTCCTGAGTCGTCCCAAGGTCACTGCCATCTGAAAAGAGAAGATTCTTTACCAAAAGTAAGAGTAGCATTAATATATAGGTATGAACATTAAGAGAAGTGCTTACTGGGCAGTTTGATAAGCATAGTATATACATTTAGCCAGACAGCAGCAGACAAAAAAATATATATTTAAAAAAAGAAAAATACATTTAGTTATTTATTTACTTGATACAGAGAAAGAGGGAGAGAGAGAAAGAGAAAGAGAGAGAGAGGGAGAGGGAGAGAATGGGCACACCAGGGCTTTCAGCCACTGTAAATTGCATGCACCTCCTTGTGCATCTGGCTTATGTGAGTCCTGGAGCATCAAACCTGGATCCTTTGGCTTTGCAGACAAATGCCTTAACCTCTAAGCCATCTCTCCAGCCCCTTGAATGTGTTTTTGCAGCCTCCACTTAGCTAGATACAAAAGAAGGATCTGATTTCTTCTCTGTTCTCCCTGACTCCCTCCCTAGAAAGGAGTTCACCTTTCTCGGAGAATTAACATGCCTGGAAAGATTAAATTTGATCCCCAGGGCATCAGTTACAGTTACAGTTATGCACTCCACCCGCCCCCCCCCCCCCCCATTCAAAAGGTAGGGCCTTGCTGTAGTGGAGGCTGCCCTGGAATTCACAATGTAATCTCAGGGTGGCCTCAAACTGCTGAGATCCTCCTCTCTCTGACTCCTGAGTGCTGTGATCAAAGGTATGTGTCATCATGCCAGACTTCTCTTTCCTTCTCTTAAACCCTTGAAGATCTATAATCCCTATAATAAAATATATCTAAATAGTAATAATAATAAAAAGAAATTTGGAATTGTCGGGAGCCGCAGGGGAGCTGCAGCTGCTCTTTGACTTCGGGAGCTACAGGTGGTCTTTAATCTCTTATCCTATAGCCTAGGTGAAAAGGCAACCCAGGCATCATTTAACATAAGGCATAGGCACCTGATAGAGGGGCGTTACCACATGGCCCTGGCATGAGGGCATTGTCTTCTGTATATAAGCCTGTGTCTGCATGAATAAACCTGAGCCTTGATCAGAACTTGTCTTGGCTCCATTCCTTGTGTTCTTGTCTCAGATTCATTCCCACTCCCTCCTTCGGGGTCTATTCCGACCTTCGTGCTGCAGACCGGCACAGGAATGAGGCTTAGTTGCCCATGTCTTTATTCTCAGTGAAGGAGAAACAGGAGAAAGATAGCTGTAAGGTTTGGGAGTGACCAAGACCACACAAACCACTCTGGGGCAAAGATGAAAGCTTTTATTCCGGAAAAGCACAAGCTGCCAGGGCTGGCTCACAAGAGGAGCACAGCCAGCCTATTTTCAGGCAGTGGGCTTTATAGGGCTTGTTGAGCTGGGGGAAGGTGAGAAAGGAAAAATAACTCATTTGTTAAGTTGAACAGAAAAGTTCCTTTAGGGGAGATCATTACATTAACCACTTAAAATAGCTAGGGGGTGACCAGAACAGTGACCATGTAATTTAGGAGCTAAGGGGGCAGAAAACCATGACCTGGGGAATTGTTAAGCAAGTAAGGGATAAAGACTGTGTGGTTTCTTGAGGAATGTGGATAATCCACTGTCCTATGCATCTGTCACCATTCTGCTGAATTTGGTGATTCCATCTTGGGAGCCTGTCCCAACCTAATATTCCAGCCTTTTGTTAATGATGAGGGACGGTGATCTCTCTCTTCTGTAGTGTCTTCGTGCTGACTGTTGGGGCAAGTGAGTTGTTATGGAAAAGGCTGTATAATGTGGTCGATGGGTCTCCCTTCAGGGAAGGCAATGAGGAGGCAGTTTCATGGTGGCTAGAGGTGGCAGAGTGGTGAGAATGATGATGAGCACCCCCTGACAGTGCCAGTGTAGCTTGCTGTTATGACTTGTTCCTGAATGAAACAGACTTCTCTCATACCATCCCTGTATTGAGCTGGCCTTGGGGCAGTCACTGGTGACATCTGTTCTAGAGAAGGTGAGGGGGAGACTTCCGGTTAAGATGGCAGCATAGGTACCATGCCAAAGCAGCCGGGATGGGGGGGGGAGACCAAAAAAACTCAGCAAAATACACACTTTTACTACAAAGTGAGGTGTATAGGAAATTGAAGCAGCAGCGGAGAAGTAGGAGAGATCCAGAGCATCCAGAGCCCACACAGGCCATGAAAGCAGCTCTGCTAGCCGTGGCGGCGGCGCACCAGAAAGCGGCCGCTTGGCTCCAGCCACAGGAAAAGCCAGGTGCGGGCGCTTCCCCTCACACCGCGCTCTCCGCAACTCGGGAAACGTGAGGGGAGAGCGGCAGCGAGCAGCGGAGGAGCAGACCGCGAGGTAGAAGAACACATGGAACAGCGAGAGAACCAGAGCAGCTGCGGCTCCCTCCCCTCCCCCACCGCCTGAGCCCAGCTCCAGCGAACAGAGCGGTGGCCCGGGACCCGGCCACGCCAACTTGAGCTGACAGCGGGACCCAAGCAGGAGCAGAGTCCGGGAGCAATATCAGTGGCTCCGGCACCGGTAACAGCGACCCCAGCAGCAGCAGACCCAGGAGCGGCAGCAGCGGCAGACCCAGCAGCAGCAGCTCCAGCAGCAGCAGTGGTTCCAGAAGTGGCAGCTATAGCAGCAGCAGCAGCAGCAGCAGTGAGCCCAGCAGCAGCAGCTTTAGCTGCTGACAGACCCAGCAGAGGCAGCTTTCGCAGCAGAGGTTCCAGCAGCAGGGGTGCTGATCTGCAGGGCCACAGTTGCCAGTCTTGGTTTGCCCTGCAGGAAAAGCCAGTGCCCAGCTCCAGAAATCAGAACAGCAGCCCAACTACCCAGGCAGCAACTTGACTGAGACCAAACTCATCAAGGTAACTGGGATTGTACCAGGGAAGGGTCTCACTTGGTCACAAGCTGACTTGGATCCCTCAACAGACCAGAAATCTTAACCTCTATGTTGATAGAGGATTTGGTTGTTATAATAACTACTCTGGCATACATACTTGGGGTTGTTTTTGACTGAATGGGTACAGTGTTTAGTTTTTAGAATCTATCTCTATTATATTCCACTCAGCCTACTTGAATACTCCCATAGCAGGGAAACTCAACCCCTAGGAGCACCTTTGTAGATACTCTGAGAGTCTTAAGAGCCACATCTAACACCTTAAGCTCCTACCCTGAAAATATATAACATCAAATCAATTGATACAGCTAAGAATACCCAGCTAGTTAGAAAATCCAAGCATTAACTTAATCCAAGATGCAAAATCCAAGATGCATTATAACACAAGAAACACTAAAAAGCAAGACGATATAAATCCACCTAAAAATATTAATGCATCAGAAATGACCTCCAGTGAGAACGAGTTAGAGGAAATGCCTGAAAAAGATTTCAAAAGATGATTGTAAATATGTTCAAAGAAGTCAGAGAACAAATCAAAGGAGTCAAAGAGGAACTTAAAGAGGAAATCAAAGGAATCAAAGAAGATGCAGGACACCAATTTCATGAAATAAAGAAGGCAATACAAGACATAAATAAGGAAATAGAAATAATAAAGAAAAACCAGTCAGAATTACTAGCAATGAAGAACACAGTTAATGAAATAAAAAAACTCTGTAGAAAATCTCACCAGTAGAATGGATGAAGGAGAGGACAGAATATCTAAGCTAGAAGACCAGGTGGCAGATCTAATACAGGCCAACAAAGAGAAAGACAAACTTATAAAAAAGTATGAGTGGGAATTTCAAGATATTCGGGACACTATGAAAAGATCAAATATTAGAATACAGGGCATAGTAGAAGGAGAAGAATTCCAATCTAAAGGCATAGTAGGTGTCTTCAACAAAATCATAGAAGAAAATTTCCCCCAAATTGGGAAAGAAGTTCCAATACAAATACAGGAAGCCTTTAGAACCCCAGCCAGACAAAACCTGGAAAGAACCTCTCCTTGCCATATTATAATCAAACTCCCAAACACACACACCAAAGAGAAGGTGAGGGAGATTGGCTCTGAGCACCCCATGAGAGGAAAGAAGGAAGAATTAAGGAGCTGGTTACCCTTGTCAACAGCTACGACATCCAAACACTAGGCACAAGGGGAGGATGAGCACTCAGAGGCGAAAGATAGAGGGCTTGGGGCAAGAGAGAAGAGGCAGAAGAGCATCAGTGTATTCAGAAGCATTTTGGGATCAGGGGAAGAGTAGGAACAGGAGAGGGTTTAAATTTGAGAGGGCCCATTGAGGTGGAGGTGTACTTATCAGTGGACGAGATAGGGTAGGACAGAGGTGACTTGACTCTCTTGAGCTCTGATAGGTGGATCCAATTGGGGATGTCCTGAAGTTTTGAGGCCATGGGAATTGTGAGGATCACCAGATGAGGCCAGTCCAGAGTGGCTTGAGACCCTGTGGGCAAGACTGCTTAAGGTGGACTTAATCTCCAGGGTTCAGTGAGAGACTTTGTGGCTGTCTCTGATGGTTGGGGAAGCAGGCAGTTTGCGTGTTCCCGGAGAAGGTATTGGATAAAGGTGAAAGTTGGTAAATACCCATGGAGAGGAGTTTCTGGTAGTGGGGGAAGGTTGTTTAACAAGAAGGGGTGTCCATACCCAAGTTAAAAAGGGCTATGGAACAAGGGCGCCCATGGAGTGGCTCTGATCTGGGCAAAGACAAGTGGGAGGAGCTGCGGCCAGGATAGGGGAAATTCATGTCAGTTTAGACAGGTGAGGTTTGAGAACAGCATTTGCACTTTAAGCCTGTGGGGGGAGAGAACAGTGAGTTCTTGCCCAAAAGTGAATTTCTGTGCCTCTTGGGCCGGAAGAGCAGCTGCAGCATGAGCACGTAGGCATGGTTGCCAACCCTGCACAGAGGGTTTTAGTTGTTTAGAAAGACAAGCTACAGGGCAAAGAATGGACCCTTCATTTGGCCCAGAACTCCCAAGGCTGTACCTCCATTTTCTGTGGAATAATGAAGAAAAGGCTGCTGAAGGTCAGGACGTGCAGGAACTGGGGCTTCCAAGAGCAGGCAGGAGAATCAGCGTCTGTCTCCGACTTAGGGTCTAGGGGCTCACAAGGGGTTCCCTTAGCTTTTTGTAAAGGGGCTTTGCCAGGAGGGAAACCTTTAGAATCCACATTCTAAGGAAACCAAAAAGGTCAAGACTAGAGAGGATTTCTTTCTTAGAGGCAGGCGGGGAGAGGGAACGGAGACGTTTGCAGTCCAGGGTGAGTTGTCGTGAGGTGGGGGTAAGGAGAAAGTCCAGGCACCAAACTCAGTCTAAAGAAAGGTGTGCTTTTTGGGGAAAAACTCAATGTTCCTTAGATCCAAGAAAGTTAAGAAGTTTGTTGGTGTGCAATTTGTTTATTTATTTTTTTTTTTTAATTTTTTTGTGTTTTGGAGTAAGGTCTCACTCTAGCCCAGGCTGACCTGGAATTCCCCTGGGACCTCAAGGTGATCTCGAACTCATGGTGATCCTCCTACCTCGGCCTCCCAAGTGCTGGGATTAAAGACGTGTGCCACCACGCATGGCTCTTTTGGTGTGTACTTGAGATCGAGAAAGAGAAAGTGAGCAGAGCAAAAGATCATCTATATATTGTAAAAGTGTGCTGGCTGACAGATTCAGGGACAAAAGGTCAGTGGAGAGAACTTGGCCAAGTAGGTGGGGGCTGTCTCTAAAACCCTGGGGAAGGGCAGTCCAGGTGAGTGGAGAGGCAGTATGAGTACCAGGGTCCTCCCAGGAGAAAGTGAAGAGACTGTAGGAATTAGGGTGGAGGGGGATGGAGAAGGCATCTTTGAGGTCAAGAACTGAAAAATGAGTAGTGGAGGAAGGGATGTTGGGGGAGAGTTCAGGAGGTGAGGACTACTGCGTGAATGGGCATCACAGAGGCATTGACCAAGCGCAAGTCTTGTAATAAGTGGCAGGTCCCATCAGGTTGGATGACCAGAAGAACAGGGCATTGTAAGGGGAATGAGTGGGGAGAAGGAGGCCGGCTTGGAGCAAGTGAGAAACAATAGATTTGAATCCTTGGCGATGTTTAAGTGAGATCAGGTATTGAGGACGGCAGGGAAAAGACGTGGGGCCTTTGAGTCTGATGAGGACAGACACGTGGTGAGAGGCTAGTGTGGGCGAGGGAGTGTCCCACACTCTGGGATCAACCTTGGAGACCTGGAGGGGAAACTTGGGTTCTTTGTAAGGGAGGGGCGGGTGTGAGCAGTAAGACCTGGTGTGAGGGTAAGTCAGAGAGAGAGTTTTTGCACAAGATCTTGGCCCGGGAGGGGAACAGGGCGAGAGGGTATTACGAGAAATGAATGGGAGAGGGAAGTGTCCCAGACGACACAGGGTAACGGGGGTGAGGGATGCGAGATGGGGGGTAGGTGGGGGGGGGTGTCGCGTGGGAGTGGAATAGGCCATCAACACCCGGCACAGAGATCTGCGAGGGAAAAGTCTTATCAGAGTAGGATGGCCGGACTGACTGACTGACCCCGTAACAAATGAAACAGGCCTTCCTGCCAGCTGGACTGTGACCCTGGGCTTCTCCGTTGTGATATGGAGAGTGTTGGTGGGTGCCGAGGTCCCAGGGCACCATCAGTCTCAGGCCTGCCATGCCCAGAAGATCAGCGATTGGCTCTGGTGGGGGACGAGGGGAAGGGGCTGGCTTACCTTGTCGAGGCAAAGAAGGACAGTCAACCTTCCAGGGTCCAGCAAGTCTGCAGTGGGCACAGAGTCCTTGCGGCAGGCTTTTGTCCAGGGACCGGTGTGGCCACACTTGAGGCAGGGCTGTGGTGGTGAGCACTGCAGCCCGATCATCGTCTTTGGAGGAGGACTCACGCCGCAGCCAGGAACTGGAACTGCTCCCTGTCTCTGGCCACTTTCTCAGTCCATTCCTGGTCCTCTCTGGCATTAAAAACCTTAAGTGCCAGGTCAAGCAGATCTCCCTGAGGGATTTGAGGGCCCTTTTCTAAAAGGTGTTTAAGGTTTTTTTTTTTTTTTTGGTTTTTTTTCCCCCCCCTAATATCAGGAGCAGATTGGGACAGGAAATGGGTGTTGATAACTTTCATGTCTTCTTGGGAAGCGGGGTCCAGGTGAGTGCCTCAGTTAGGCATCCCATAAACTCAGCTGGATTTTCATTAGGCCTCTGGGGAAGTGTCCAGAGTTTGTCAAAATTTACCAACTTATGGGCGCCTTTTGGAGGCCAGCCAGAAGGCAAAGAACCATCTTATCAGGGGCCACCCATCCAGGGGCCTTAGCGGGAGCATGGTATTCCCAGCCAGGGTCCTCCCTGCGGGCAGCACTCATCACTACTGACAAAGTATTACCAGTTAAGTGCACCTCCTTGTGCATCTGGATTCAGGTAGGTATTGGAGAATTGAATCTGAGTCAATAGGTTTTGCAAGTAAGCACCTTTAACCTCTGAGCCATCTCCCCAGTTGTAATTCACTGTGATAAAATCCATTTATTAAAAAAAAAAATTTAGTCAGCTGGGCATGGTGATGCATACCTTTAATTCCAGCATTCAGGAAGCAGAGGTAGGGGGATTGCTAAGAGTTCGAGGCTACCCTGAGACTACATAGTGACTTCCTGGTCAGCCTGGGCTTTAGTGAGTCCCTGCCTTGGAGAAAGAA
The DNA here is from genome assembly GCF_020740685.1 of Jaculus jaculus. Lineage (NCBI taxonomy): Eukaryota > Metazoa > Chordata > Mammalia > Rodentia > Dipodidae > Jaculus > Jaculus jaculus. Next base: position 165,209,110 of record NC_059103.1, read on the forward strand.
AGAAAGAAAGAAAGAAAGAAAGAAAGAGAGAGAGAGAGAGAGAGAGAGAGAGAGAAAGAAAGAAAGAAAGAAGAAAGAAAGAAAGAGAAAGAAAAGAAAAGAGTTAAAAATTTAAAAAACACAGCCGGGCGTGGTGGCGCATGCCTTTAATCCCAGCACTTGGGAGGCAGAGGTAGGAGGATCGCCGTTTGAGGCCACCCTGAGAATACTGAGTGAATTCCAGGTCAGCCTGGGCTAGAGTGAGACCCTACCTTGAAAAGCCAAAAAAAAAAAAAAAAAAAAAAAAAATTTAAAAAACACAAGCCAGATATTTTAATGCACATTTGCAACCCCAGTATGCAGGAGGATACTGAGGCAAAAGGATTGTGAAGTCAAGGCCAACCTGGGTTACACAGTGAGACGTTGTTTTCCAGGTAGGGTCTTGCTGTACCCCAGGCTGAGCGGAATTCACTATATAGTCTCAGGATGGCCTCGAACTCACAGTGATTCTCCTACCTTAGTCTCCCAAGTGCTGGGATCAAAGACATACCCCACCATGCCCAGAATGATTAGTATTTTTGAGGTTCCATAGCAAGAGAAACCTCTGTACACTGTTGTTGGGAATGCAGACAGGTGCAGTCCTGGAAAACAGCATAGTAGTTCCCAGAACAATTCAATATAGAACTACCATGTGACCTGGGAATCGCACTACTGGGTATGAAGCTGAAGGGAAGGAGCTCCATAGAAAAAGAAATGTCTGTGCTCCCAAGGTCCTTCTAGTGTTATTTATGATAGCCTCTCTTGGATACAACCTACATGTCAATTGATAGATTTAATGGAATAGTTTTGTGTTTTTTTTTTTTCCAGACATAGTCTCACTGTATCCAGGGCTGACCTGGAACTCACTCTGTAGTTTCAGGCTGGCTTTGAACTCACAGCAGTCCTGTTGCTACTTCAGCCTTCCAAGTGCTGGGACTAAAGGTGTGTGCCACCATACTGAGAGTGGGTGTTTTGTTTTGTTTTATTTTGCTTTTTTGAGGGGGGTCTTGCTCTAGCCCAGGCTGAGCTGGAATTCACTATGTAGTCTCACTGCCCTCCTCCTACTTCTGCCTCATGAGTGCTGGGAATAATGGCATGCACCACCACACTTGGCCCGGAATTTCTTTTTCTTTTTGAAGCATTCTCACTCTAGTCCAGACTGAACTGGAACTCACCTAGTAGCCCAGACTAGCCTTGAACTCAGTGATTTAAAGGCATGCACTACTACTACTGGCTCTGGATTTTATTTTACTTTTTTCTATTTTATTTTTAAGTATTTGTTTGTTTACTTGTATGGTGGGGGGGGAGAAGGATGGAGAGAGAAAAGGGATCCTTCTGCAACTGAAAATGATCTCTAGACACATGCACCACTTTGTGCATCTGACCCTATGTGAGTATGGGCCTTATAATGTGGGTTCAGTTCCCCAGTACCCAAGTAAAGCCAGAAGCACAAAGTGGCACATGCATCTAGAGCTCATTTGCAGTGTCTAGAGGCCATGGAAAGCCCATTTTCTCTCTCTTTTTGCAAATAAATAAAAAATATCTTTTAAAAAAGAAAAGAAAAGGACTGGAGAGATGGTTTAGCAGTTAAGGCACTTGCCTGCAAAGCCAAAGGGCCTTGGTTTAATACCCCAGTACCCACATAAGCCAGATGCTGAAAGCCCTGGCACACCCATTCCCTCTCTCTCTCTCTCTCTCTCTCTCTCTCTCTCTCTCTCTCTCTGTCGCTCTCTGCCTCTTGCCCTCTCTCAAATAGATAAATACAAACAAAATATTTTTTTTAAAAAAAGGAAAGAAAAGCCAGGTGTGGTGGCATACACATTTAATCCCAGCACTTGGGAGGTAGGAGAATTGCCATGAGTTCAAGCCCTCCTTGAGACTACCTAGTAAATTCCAAGTCAGCCTGAGCTAGAGTGAGACAGTATCTTGAAAAAAAAAAAAAAAAAAAGATGCATTTGTTGTGGCAAGAGGGCCTGGCATCCCCATTATCTCTCTCAAATGGATGAAAATTTTAACAATGTGACAGTCTATGTAAATGAAATTGTATGTATATTTTCAATATGGTTCTTCTCATGCGTGTGTGTAGGACTGTGCACCCCTTGCCAAGCATGTGGAGGTCAGAGGGCAGCTCTGTGGTGCCTGTGCTCTTCTTTCTCCTTCTTTGAGACAGTCTCTTGCCACTACAAATAAGAGCCAATCTAGAGCCTGGGAGTCTGGGATTCTCCTGGCCCCACTTCTGATTGGTGAGTTTATGTCCAAGTTAAGTTGGTTCTGGGAAGGTTTGAACTGCAGGCTTTACAAACAAGCACCTTTGACCACTGAGTCATCTCCCCAGCCTAATAGTATATGTGTTCACTAGAGAAGCAACTTGTAGCCCACACGCTTTGCCAGTAGATCCAGCACCAGACCTTAGGACTGACTGGACCTTAGGATCCACCCACAGTGACATCTCCTCCAGCCAGGCGGCTGCAGGGCTAAAGCTTTAATAAGACTCCTGAATCTATTGGTGGGGGGGAGGTCATCCATTCAAACAACCATATTCCATCCCCAGCCTCCAATAGACTCATAGCCATCTCACATTGTGTATTATTTGTAGTCCAATTTCAAAGGTCCCATAGTCTTTACCAACTTTAAGATTGTTCCAGAGTCCCCAGTCTTATCTGAGATTCTCTCTTAGCTGTGTGTCCTGTAAAACAAAACAAGTTATATGCTTCCAACCTATAATGGCATAGAGTAAACATTTCCTGCTGCTATAAGGCATAACATGGAGAAACTGGACCAGTGCAAATTCAATAACCATCAAGCAAACATCAAATATCTGTACTTCAAGTCTGATATCATAACCAGTGACTGACAGTCTCTGGATTTTCCAGTTCTGCCTCTTCAGCTGGGCTGAGTAGCCAGAGAGAGCTTCCATCCAGAGCCAGCAGTGCTCCATGGTAGCCCTTGCACAGTCCTGGTATATCTAAACATCCTTGGGTCTCCACTGCAAACCATGGTCCATCTTCTAATGGCTCCACTGGCCTATCAGGGTCATCATGCCCTGCCTATACCCCATGTCTCAGCAGCCACAGCTCCTGGAACTGTGTACACTCCATGAGCCACTCCATGCAGTTTTCATGCTTCCAAAATCAATACCTAGTGTGCAGGACCCAGCCATATTCTTTTTTTAAAAAAATATTTTTTTAAAATTTTTATTTATTTATTTGAGAGCAAGAGCGAGAGCGAGAGTGAGCGAGCGAGCGAGAGAGAGAGAGAGAGAGAGAGAGGGAGAGAGAATGGGCACTCTAGGGCCTCCAGCCACTGCAAACGAACTGCAGATGCGTGTGTTCCCTTGTGCATGTGGCTAATGTGGGTCCTGGGGAATGAAGCCTTGGATCGGGGTCCTTAGACTTCACAGGCAAGCGCTTAACCACTAAGCAATCTCTCCAGTCCCCAGCCATATTCTTAATTCAGGGATGAAATAAATTGTGACCTTGAAGAGCAGGTTTCTTTTTTGTCATCTCTTTCCAAAATGTTTGCATTTCTACCATTCAGTCTTTCCTCAGGCATTCTTTCCATTGTTTGAATGTAACATAAGTGTGCAATATTCCTTAATCATGGTAATATCTCCTTAATAATAGCAGAGATAACATCCATTCTCACTGCCAGTAACCTTAAACTTGAGATTTTTCAACTTAAAGTCTTAAATTTCTTAGCTTCATACCTTTAGCCAAGCACATCAGTCCATTACAAATTTAACCTTGATCAAACTCTCTGGGCATGGGCAACAGAATACAGCCAGCCCTTATGCCAAGAAACCAAGTTCCAACAAAGTTCTCTGTGGTTTTTCCTTCTCCTTAGGAGTTCATAAACAAAGCCTCCAAATACAATTTTTTTTTTTTTGCACTTAGCATTTTCAAATTTTCACCAGAATAGTCAATAAAATTGGGCTTACCGGGCTGGAGAGATGGCTTAGCGGTTAAGCGCTTGCCTGTGAAGCCTAAGGACCCCGGTTCGAGGCTTGGTTCCCCAGGTCCCACGTTAGCCAGATGCACAAGGGAGTGCACGTGTCTGGAGTTTGTTTGCAGTGGCTGGAAGCCCTGGCGCGCCCATTCTCTCCCTCTATCTGTCTTTCTCTCTATGTCTGTCGCTCTCAAATAAATAAATAAAAAATGAACAACAAAAAAATTTTTTTAAAAATTGGGCTTACCACTCTGGATGGCTTCTTTAGTTGTAAGTAACAAGTCCTTGCCCATTCCTCCAAAACAAAAGTTCCAAGAGACCAAAATCCACATGTGGTTCCTGGCTGCCTTGGGGCTGCTGCACATGTTTTCCAGGGGCATCCAGGCAACTGCAGAGCAGGGTCTTGAGTGGTCAGGAGTGCTGGGAGACTGTGTCAGAGGACAACTCTTTTATTTGTTGGGGGAATGAGCTTATAAGCCTTCATGTAGTGGTGGGAAAAGGTACAGGGTACGGGTCACAAGGGGATTGCCTGTTTGCAAGTTTAAATATCCTGCAACTGCCCTACAGGCCGTTTTTTTTTTTTTTTTTAAGAAGAAAGTTAAAAAATTTTCTTTTTAGTTTTTGTTTATTTATTTGACAGAGAAGAGGGAGAGGGAGGGAGGGAGAGAGAGAGAATGGGCATGCCAGGGCCTCCAGCCACTGCAACCAAACTCCAGATGTATGTGCCTCCTGTGCATCTGGTTAATGTGGGTCCTGGGGAATTGAACCTGGGTCCTTTGGCTTTGCAGGCAAGCCCCTCAACTGCTAAGCCATCTCTCCAGCCCTGTTGTATAGGCTTTTAAGAGGTCGCTGGATTACTGATTTTTTTGTGTGTGTTGGAGAGAAATAGATAGGGGGTTGTTGCCAATGCCTGTTTGGGTTATCGGGGTCTGGACAAAGGGCTTGGGGTCTTCAGTCATTCTGAAGTGTGGCCTTGGCCAAGAGACATCAGTTGCCCATTTGCCGTCTTTGGTCCCTTGTGATGGTGTGAACTGAAATTAAAGGAGGAAAGGGAGAAACCTGCCAGCCCTCAGTCATGGAGGCAAGGCCAGAGGGGGCCCATATCCCTCAGGGGGAGCACTCATCTATCCTGGCGTGTCTCAGAGAGTCCCTGTCCAGGTGCCATCTTGGGTTGCTGGCCACCCTGGGGCTGCTATGCACTGGTTTCCCAGGGATGGCTAGGCAACTGTGGAGCAGGATCTTGAGTGGCTATGAGTGCAGCAGGAAGAAACACCTGGGACAGAACACAGCTCATTTATTTGTTGGAGGAATGGGCTTATAAGTATTCATGTGGTGCTGGGAAAAAGTATGGGTCACAGGAGGATTGGCTGTGTGAAGGCTGCTGGCTGATACCTCATTAACATATAGGGTTAGGGTGGGGGTATGGGTCACATGGCCATGGGAAACTGAAATCTAAGTGTGGTGGTTTGAATAGATGGTTCCTCAATATATTCAGTGTTTTATTACTTTGTAGTTGGCATCTGCAGCCACCTGGCTGGAGACGGTTTCACTGGGTGGATCTTCAGGTGTGGTGGTGGGTTTCAACTTTCAATCTAAAGATATGCAAAGTGTGCCTAGCAGGAGTTCCTGAACTGTGCTATGCTGTGTGGCTTTTGGCTTGTGCTTCTCTCTGTTTGTACCTCTAAAGGCAGGCCAGTTTCTTCTGCCATTATGGAACTTCCCCTGGATCTGTAAGCTTCAATAAATATCCTTTCCTCCATAACTGCGTCTGGTCTAAAAGTTCATCTCAGTGAACCTGAAGCTGCCTGCTACAGAACTTGGTACCAGGAGTGGGGTGAGATGAACCTGACCATGTGGATGTTGATCTTTTGGAACCTTTGTTTTGGAGGAATGGGCACGGACATGGTGCTTGCAACTGAAGATGCCTTCTACCTACATAAGACCATCATAATAGGAGGAATAGATCATGACATCAAAATAAAAGAGACTGATTGAGAGGGAGAGGGGATATGATGAAGAGTGGAGTTTTAAAGGGGAAAATGGGGGGACAGAGGGAATTACCAGGGGATATTGTTTACAATTATGGAAGTTGTCAATAAAAAAAATAAAAATAAAATCTTTTTTTCTTATAGCTTCCACCTTGATGAAGCCCTTCAATGCCAGAGGAGCCTGGTATATCCTTATTTCTTTTTCCTTAAAGGTGTTCCCTTTCCTAGAAAGTAGACAAAAAGACTTCAAAGAGCCTCTACACTTGGCATGGAACCTATACTCACAAGCTCATCCCCTGCCCCCTCCCTCCCATAGGAGGATTGAGTTCAAGGCCACCCTCAGACTACATAGTGAATTACAGATCAGCCTGGGCTAGTGTGAGACCTTACCTCGAGAAAAAAAATAACAAAAACAAAAAACAAAACCCTGAATGACATTTACCCTAACCAGACTGGGTTTTATCCCAGAGATGCACAGATGGTTAGACATATGCAGATCAGTAAATGTAGTATACCATCTAAATGGATCAAAGGACACTCACATGATCATCTCAATAGATTCAGAAAAGGCATTTAACAAAATCCAATATACCTTCATGGTAAAAATCCTAAAGAAACTGGGAGTAGAAGGAACATACCTCAACATAATACAAGTTATTTATAACAAACCTATAGCCAACATTACACTAAATGGAGAAAACCTTGGAGCATTTTCACTAAAATCAGGAACAAGAGACAAGAGTGTCCATTGTACCCACTTTCTTTCTTTTTTTTCTTTTCTTTTCTTTTTTTTTTTTTTTTTGAGGTAGGGTTTCACTGTAGCCCAGGCTGACCTGGAATTCACTATGTAGTCTCAGGGTGTCCTTGAACTCACAGAGATCCTCCTACCTCTGCCTCCCGAGTGCTGGGATTAAAGTCATGCACCACCAGGCCTGGACCCACTTTTATTTATATAGTATTAGAAGTCTTAACTATAGCAACAAGATAAAAGAAACAACAGGGATACAAATTGGAAATAAAGGTCAAATTATCATTATTTGCAGATGATATGATTCTATACATAAAGGACCCTAAAGACTCAACCAGCAACAGAGCTGATAAAAAACACTTTCAGCTAGTAGCAGGATACAAAATTAACTCACAGAAATCAGTAGACTTCCTATATATCAATAACAAATGTGCTGAGGATGAATTCAGGGAATCACTTCCATTCACAATTGCCATAAATGAAATAAAATAAAAATAAAGAGGCTGGGGTGGTGGAGCATACCTTTAATCCCAGCACTTGGGAGGCAGAGGTAAGAGAATCACCATGAGTTTGAGGCAACCCTGACACTACATAGTGAATTCCAGGTCAGCCTGAGCTAGAATGAGACCCTACCTCAAAAAACCAAACTAAATAAATAAATAAAAATAAAGTACTTTGGAATAAACCTAACCAAGAAAGTGAAGAATATCTACCATGAAAACTTTAAAATACTCAAGAGGGCTGGAGAGATGGCTTAGCAGTTCAGGCATTTGCCTGCAAAGCTAAAGGACCCAGGTGTGATTCCCCAGGACCCATGTTAGCCAGATGCACAAGGTGATGCATGTATCTGGAGTTTGTTTTCAGTTTCTGGAGGCCCTGGCACATCTCCCCTCCCCATCAAATAAATACATAAATAAAAATTATTGGGCGGCGGCGGGTGCTTCTGCGGTGGCCAGGATGCGACTATGGCTTCCAGTGGGGTGACGGTGAGCGCAGCGGGCCCAGCGGGCGAGGCCACCGAGGTCCCCGACAACGTGGGACTGGCTCCGCGGCGTCTACCGCTTTGCCACGGACAGGAACGACTTCCGCAGGAACTTGATCCTCAATTTGGGACTCTTTGCTGCGGGAGTTTTTTTTTTTTTTTTAATTTTTTTGTTATATTTATTTATTTATTTGAGAGCGACATTGAGAGAGAGAGAGAGAGAGCAAGAGAGTCCCCTTGTGCATCTGGCAAACGTGGGTCCTGGGGAATCAAGCCTCGAACCAGGGTCCTTAGGCTTCACAGACAAGCGCTTAACCGCTAAGCCATCTCTCCAGCCCTTTGCTGCGGGAGTTTGGTTGGCCAGGAACTTGAGTGACATTGACCTGATGGCGCCACAGCCAGGGGTGTAATTGAACAGATGATTCGTGTGCTGGACCCAGACTTTCCAAAAACTGGCTACAGTCTGTGACCACTACAGAATATGCGTAGATGGCTGCTGGAGTTTGGCGCAGGCTTGCTCCTCCTTCCTGGCCCCTGGCTGACATCCACCTGCTGGTCAGCTTCGGGGCTGCCTTTGTTCTGTGAAGTCCTGTACATAGTTGCCGAGTTTCTACAGGGGGCGATCTTTGCTCTTGTACTGATATAAAGGTGTTTTAACAGACCTTCGAAATAAAGACTGCACACAAGGACAAAAAAAAAAAAAATATGTAGGGCTGGAGGGATGGCTTAGCAGTTAAGGTTTTTGCTTGCAAAGCCAAAGGACCTTGGTTCAATTCCCTAGGACTCACATAAGGCAGATGCACAAGGAGGCGCATGCATCTGGAGTTTGTTTGCAGAGGCTGGAGGCCTTGGCATGCCCATTCTCTCACTATCTTTCTCTTTCTCTGTCAAATAAATAGATAAAAATAAAACATATAAAAAATAAATTATTTAAAATACCCAAGAAAGAAATTGTAGAAGACCCCGGGAAATGGAAATATATCCCATGTTCATGGAGCAGAAGAATCAATATTGTGAAAATATCTATCTTACAAAAACAATCTACAGATTTAATGTAATCCCATCAATTTTCCAAGAGCATTCTTCACCAAATTAGAAAAAAACAATCATAAAGTTCATTTGGATGCTCTGAACTGCCAAAGCAATTCTGAGCAACAGAACTAAGACTGGAGATATCGCTATACCTGACTTTAAGATATATTACAGAGCCACAGTAAGAAAAACAGCATGGTACTGGCACAAAAACAGACATGTAGATCAATGGAACAGAATAGAAGACCCAGATGTAAACTCAAGCAGCTACAGTCAACTGATTTTTGACAAAAATGCCAAAAATATTCACTGGAGAGAAGACAGCTTGTTTTTCTTTTTAAAATTAAATTTATTTATTTATTTATTCATTTATTTGAGAGAGTGAGAGAGAAAGAGGGAAAGAGAATGGGTGCACCAGGGCCTTCAGCCACTGCAAATGAACTCCAGATGCATGCACTACCTTGTGCATCTGACTTATGTGGGTCCTGGGGAATTGAACTTAGGTCCTTTGGCTTTGCACACAAATGCCTTAACTGTTAAGCTATCCCTCCAGCCGGAAGACAGCCTCTTTAACAAATCATGCTGGTAAAACAGGATATCTATATGTAGAAGAGTGAAAATAGATCGTTATCTCTCTCCATAGATAAGAATCAAGTCCAAATGGATAAAACCTTAATATCAGACCTGAAACTCTGAAACTGCTAGAATAAAAAGTAGTGGAAACATTTCAACATATTGGCATAGGCAACAATGTTTTGAATATAATCCCAGTTTCTCAGGAAGTAAAACCACTAATCAACCACTGGGACCTCATGAAATTATAAAGCTTTTGAACAGCAAAGGACACTGTGAATAGAGCAAAGAGGCAACCTACAGAATGGGAGAAAATCTCTGCAAGATATGCATTTGACAGAGAATTAATATTTAGGATATACAAAGAACTAAAAAAACTAAATAATAGGGCTTGAGGGATGGCTCAGCAGTTAAGGCACTTGCCTGCAGAGCCTAATGACCTGGGTTTGATTCCCTAGCACCCATGTAAAGCTGGATACACAAAGTGGTACATGCATCTGAAATTCATTTGTAGTGGCTAGAGGCCTTGGTGTACCCATTCTCTCTCTCTCTGCTTGCAAATAAGTAAATTTTTATTAACATTTTTCATGATTATAAAATATATCCCATGGTAATTCCCTCCCTCCCCACCCCCACACTTTCCCGTTTGAAATTCCATTCTCCATCATATTACCTCCCCATTACAATCATTGTAATTACATATATACAATATCAACCTATTAAGTATCCTCCTCCCTTCCTTTCTCCACCCTTTATGTCTCCTTTTCAACTTACTGGCCTCTGCTACTAAGTATTTTCATTCTCACGCAGAAGCCCAGTCATCTGTAGCTAGGATCCACATATGAGAGAGAACATGTGGCGCTTGGCTTTCTGGGCCTGGGTTACCTGACTTAGTATAATACTTTCCAGGTCCATCCATTTTTCTGCAAATTTCATAACTTCATTTTTCTTTACCGCTGAGTAGAACTCCATTGTATAAATGTACCACATCTTCATTATCCACTCATCTGTTGAGGGACATCTAGGCTGGTTCCATTTCCCAGCTATTATAAATTGAGCAGCAATAAACATGGTTGAGCATGTACTTCTAAGAAAATGAGATGAGTCCTTTGGATATATGCCTAGGAGCGCTATAGCTGGGTCATATGGTAAATCAATCTCTAGCTGTTTTAGGAACCTCCACACTGTTTTCCACAATGGCTGGACCAGATTGCATTCCCACCAGCAGTGAAGAAGGGTTCCTTTTTTTCCACATCCCCGCCAACATTTATGATCATTTGTTTTCATGATGGTGGCCAATCTGACAGGAGTGAGATGGAATCTCAATGTCGTTTTAATCTGCATTTCCCTGATGACTAGTGACGTAGAACATTTTTTTAGATGCTTATATGCCATTTGTATTTCTTCCTTTGAGAACTCTCTATTTAGCTCCATAGCCCATTTTTTGATTGGCTTGTTTGATTCCTTATTATTTAACTTTTTGAGTTCTTTGTATATCCTAGATATTAATCCTCTATCAGATATATGGCTGGCGAAGATTTTTTCCCATTCTGTAGGTTGCCTCTTTGCTTTTTTCACTGTGTCCTTTGCGGTGCAAAATCTTTGTAATTTCATTAGGTCCCAGTGGTTAATCTGTGGTTTTATTGCCTGAGCAATTGGGGTTGTATTCAGAAAGTCTTTGCCAAGACCAATATGTTGAAGGGTTTTCCCTACTTTTTCCTCTAGCAGTTTCAGTTTCCGGTCTGATGTTAAGATCTTTAATCCATTTGGACTTAATTCTTGTGCATGGCGAGAGAGAAGAATCTATTTTCATCCTTCTGCAGATATTTATCCAGTTTTCAAAACACCATTTGCTGAAGAGGCTGTCTCTTCTCCAATGAGTATTTTTGGCATTTTTATCGAATATCAGGTGGCTATAGCTACTTGGGCTTACATCTGGGTCCTCTATTCTGTTCCACTGATCTACATGTCTGTTTTTGTGCCAGTACCATGCTGTTTTTGTTACTATGGCTCTGTAGTATAGGTTAAAATCAGGTATGGTGATACCACCAGCCTCTTTTTTGTTGCTCAGTATTATTTTAGATATTCAAGGTTTTTTGTGATTCCAAATGAATTTTTGGATTGTTTTTTCTATTTCCATGAAGAAAGCCTTTGGAATTTTGATAGGGATTGCATTAAATGTGTAGATTGCTTTAGGTAAGATTGCCATTTTCACGATATTGATTCTTCCAATCCAGGAACAAGGGATGTTTCTCCACTTTCTAGTGTCTTCTGCAATTTCTCGCTTGAGTGTTTTAAAGTTCTCATTGTATAGATTCTTTACTTCCTTGGTTAGGTTTATTCCAAGGTATTTTATTTTTTTTGATGCAATTGTGAATGGGAGTGATTCTCTGATTTCATCCTCTGTGTGTTTGTTGTTAGCATATATGAAGGCTACTGATTTCTGTGTATTTATTTTGTATCCTGCTACATTGCTGTACGTTTTGATCAGCTCTAACAGCTTGCTAGTAGAGTCTCTAGGGTCCTTTATGTATAGAATCATGTCATCTGCAAATAATGATAACTTGATTTCTTCCTTTCCAATTTGTATCCCTTTTATGTGTGTCTCTTGCCTTATTGCTATGGCTAAGACTTCCAAAACTATATTAAATAGAAGTGGGGACAGTGGACACCCTTGTCTTGTTCCTGATTTTAGTGGAAAAGCTTCCAGTTTTTCCCCATTTAGTAATATGTTGGCTGTAGGCTTGTCATAAATAGCCTTTATTATATTGAGATATGTTCCTTCTATTCCCAGCCTCTGTAGGACTTTTATCATGAAGGGATGTTGGATTTTGTCAAATGCTTTCTCTGCATCTAATGAGATGATCATGTGATTTTTGTCCTTCAACCCGTTTATGTAATGTATTACATTTATAGATTTGCGTATGTTGAACCATCCCTGCATCTCTGGGATAAAGCCTACTTGGTCAGGGTGAATGATCTTTTTGATATACTCTTGTATTCTGTTTGCCAATATTTTGTTGAGAATTTTTGCATCTATGTTCATGAGGGAGATTGGTCTGTAATTTTCTTTTTTTGTTCTATCTTTGCCTGGTTTTGGTATCAGGGTGATGCTGGCCTCATAGAAGGAGTTTGGTAGAATTCCTTCTTTTTCTATTTCCTGGAAAAGCTTAAGAAGCAATGGTGTTAGCTCTTCCTTAAAAGTCTGGTAAAATTCAGCAGTGAATCCATCCGGGCCTGGGCTTTTTTTAGTTGGGAGATTATTGATAACTGTTCGGATCTCCATGTTTGTTATAGGTCTATTTAAGTGATTAATCTCATTTTGATTCAATTTAGGTAGGTCATATAGATCAAGGAAATCATCCATTTCTTTCAGATTTTCATACTTTGTGGAGTATATGCTTTTGTAGTATGTCCCTATGATTTTTTGAATTTCTCTGGAATCTGTTGTGATGTTGCCTTGTTCATCTCTGATTTTATTAATTTGTGTCTCTTCTCTTTCTTTTGGTCAGATTTGCTAAGGGTTTATCAATCTTGTTTATCCTTTCAAAGAACCAACTCTTTGTTTCATTAATTCTTTGGATTGTTCTTTTTGCTTCTATTTCATTAATTTCTGCCCTAATCTTTATTATTTCTTCCCGTCTACTAATTTTTGGTTTGCCTTGTTCTTCTTTTTCCAAGGCTTTAGGGCGAAGCATTAGGTCGTTTACTTGCGACCTTTCTAATTTCTTAATATAGGCACTTAAGGCTATAAATTTACCTCTTAGAACTGCCTTCATTGTGTCCCAGAGATTTTGGTATGTTGTGTTCTCATTATCATTTGACTCTATAAATTTTTTGATTTCCTTTTTGATTTCTTCATTGACCCACTCATCATTTAGTAGTGTATTGTTTAGTTTCCATGATTTTGTGTATGCTCTATAGCCTTTCTTGCTACTGATTTGTAGTTTAATTCCATTGTGGTCAGATAGAATGCAAGGAATTATTTCAATTTTCCTGAATTTGTTAAGATTTGCTTTATGTCCTAATATATGGTCTATTTTAGAGAATGTTCCATGTGCTGCTGAAAAGAATGTATATTCTGCAGCCTTTGAATGAAATGTCCTGTATATATCTGTTAGGTCCATTCCTTCTATGACCTCATTTAGTCCAGATGCCTCTCTGTTTATTCTTTCCCTGGATGACCTGTCAATTGAGGAGAGTGGGGTGTTAAAGTCACCCACCACCACTGTGTTTGGTGTTATCTGTGACCTTAGTTCTAATAGTGTTTGTTTGACGAATTTGGGAGCCCCCATGTTAGGTGCATATATGTTTAGGATTGTAATGTCCTCCTGTTGGAGTGTGCCCTTAATCAATATAAAGTGACCTTCCTTATCTTTCTTGACTAACGTCGGACTAAAGTCTACCCTGTCTGATATTAGGATAGCAACCCCTGCTTGTTTTCTAGGCCCATTTGCTTGAAACACCGTCTTCCAACCTTTCACCCTAAGATAATGTCTATCCTTTGTAGAAAGGTGAGTTTCTTGGAGACAACAAATTGTAGGATCCTGATTTTTAACCCAGTCTGCAAATCTATGTCTTTTCGTTGGGGCATTGAGACCGTTGATATTAAGAGATATTATTGAAAGGTGTGTATTTATGTTTGCCATTTTTGTGTGTGTGTGTGTGTGTGTGTTACTGGTTCTACCTGTGCTCTCTTCTGTTAACTGGTATTTGAGTATAGCTTGTTTTTTCTAGGTTCCTTATATGTGTGCTTTTCCTTTTGTTCAGCATGGAGGATTCTATCAAGTATTTTCTGTAGAGCTGGTTTTGTCTTCAAATACTCCTTTAACCTGCTTTTGTCATGGAATGTCTTTATTTCTCCATCTATTTGAATGGATAACTTTGCAGGATAAAGTAACCTTGGTTGACAGTTGTTATCTTTCAGAACTTGGAATATATCACTCCAAGCCCTCCTGGCTTTAAAAGTTTGTGTTGAATAATCTGCTGTAATCCTGATGGGCTTGCTTTTGTAGGTAACTTGATTTTTCTCTCTAACTGCTTTCAATAATTTTTCTTTGGTTTGTGTGTTTGGAAGTTTGATTATAATATGGCGAGGGGAGGTTCTTTCTGGGTTTTGTCTGGCTGGGGTTCTAAAGGCTTCCTGTATCTGTATTGGCACCTCTTTCCCAATTTGGGGGAAATTTTCCTCTATGATTTTGTTGAAGATGCCTACTATGCCTCTGGAGTGGAGTTCTTCTCCTTCTACCCTGAATTCTTATATTGGATCTTTTCATAGTGTCCCGAATATCTTGAAATTCCCACTCATACTTTTCTATAAGTTTGTCTTTCTCTTTGTTGGACTGCATTAGGTCTGCCACCTGGTCTTCTAGCTTAGATATTCTGTCCTCTCCCTCATCCATCCTACTGGTGAGATTTTCTACAGAGTTTTTTATTTCATTAACTGTGTTCTTCATTGCTAGTAATTCTGACTGGTTTTTCTTTATTATTTCTATTTCCCTATTTATGTCTTGTATTGCCTTCTTTATTTCATTAAATTGGTGTCCTGCCTCTTCTTTGATTCCTTTGATTTCCTCTTTGATTTCTTCCTTGATTGTTTTCATGTGTTCTTTGACCTCTTTGAACATATTTATAATTATTCTTTTGAACTCTTTCTCAGGCATTTCCTCTAACTCTTTCCCTCTGGAGGACATTTCTGATGCATTAATACTTTTAGGTGGATTTATATCATCTTGCTTTTTAGTGTTTCTTGTGTTATAATGTATATATTTTTGCATCTTGGATTAAGTTTATGCTTGGATTTTCTAGCTAGCTGTGTATTCTTAGCTGTATCAATTGATTTGATGTAATATATTTTCAGGGTAGGACCTTAAGGTATTAGGTGTGGCTCTTAAGACTCTCAGAGTATCTACAAAGATGTTCTTAGGGGTTGAGATTCCCTGCTATAGGAGTATTCAAGCAGGCTGAGTGGAATAAAATACAGGTAGATTCTAAAATTTAACTAAACACTGTACACATTCAATCAAAAACAGCCCCCAGTATGTATGCAAGAGTAGTTATTATAATGACCAGATCTTCTATCAACAAAGAGGTTTAGATTTCTGGTTTGTTGAGGGATCCAAGTCAGCTTGTGACCAAGTGAGACCTTTCCCTGGTGCAATCCCAGTTACCTTGGGTGATTTTGGTCTCAGTCAAGTTGCTGCCTGGGTCGTCGGGCTGCTGTTCTGATTTCTGGAGCTGGGCACTTGCTTTTCCTACGGGGCAAACTGAGCCACTACTGCTGCCTCTGCTGCTGCTGTAGCTGCCACTGCTGGAGCCACCACTGCTGCTGAAGCTGCTGCTGCTGTGTCCACTGCCGCTGCTCCCCCTGAAGCTGCTGCTGCCGAGTCTGCCACTGCTGCCACTCCTGGGTCCGCTGCTGCTGGGGCCGCTGGTACCGGTGCTGGAGCCGCTGAAGTTTCTGCCGAACTCTGCTCCTGCTTGGGTCCTGCTGTCAGCCCAAGTTGGCGTGGCCGGTCCCGGGCCGCTGCTGTGTTCACTGGAGCTGGGCTCAGGCGGTGGGGGAGGGGAGGGAGCCGCGGCTGCTCTGGTTGTCTCACTGCTCCACGTGATCTTCTACCTCGCGGTCTGCTCCTCCGCTGCTCGCTGCCGCTCTCCCCTCACGTTTCCCGAGTTGCGGAGAGCGCGGTGTGAGGGGAAAATCCCGCACCTGGCTTTTCCTGCGGCTCGAGCTGGTCTGGCGGTTTTCTGCTGCGCCGTGGCTATGGCATTTGGCTGAGCTGCCTGAGCCACTGGAGCCGCTTTTCCCGCCTGTGCGGGCTCTGGATGCTCTATAACTCTTCTACTTCTCCGCTGCCGCCTCAATTTCCTATACACCTCACTTTTTAGTAAAAGCATGTATTTTGTTGAGTTTTTTTGGTCTTTTTCCCCCTAGGCTGCTTTGGTGTGGTACCTACGCCACCATCTTAACCGGAAGTCTAAATAAATATTTTTTAAAGTAATAAAAAAATAAGTAATAAAGCTAGGCTTGGTGGCACATGCCTTTAATCCCAGGACTCAGGAGGCAGAGAGAGGAAGATAGGAGGAATGCTGTTTGTAGGAGGAATTTGAGGCCAGCCTAGAAGTACTGAATGACTTCCAGCTCAGCTTGGACTAGAGTGAGATCCTACCTTAGAAAAACAAACAAACAAAGAACAACTAAATAATAAGAAATAAACAACCCAATCAAAAAATATGCTGTAGAACTGAATCGCACTCTCAAAAGAAGGAATACAGATGGCCAATAAACATCTAATTCATGCTCTACATCCTTAGCTCAGGGAATTGGAAAGTAAAACTACTTTGAGATTTCATCTCACTCCTGTCATAATGGCTATCATCAAGAAAACAAATGGCAGGCAATGATGGTGAGGGTATAGAAAAAGAAGAACCTTCCTGCATTGTTGGTGGGAATGTAAACTGGTACAGCCATTGTGGAAATGTGGAAGTTCTCAAGCTAGCTAAAAACAGCTTTACCATAGGACCCAGCTGACCCACTCCAGCTACATTACTTTAGAGATGCTTGCTCATCCATGTTTATTGCTGCTCTATTCACAACAGCTAGGGAATGAAACCAGCCTGTATGCCCTTCAACTGATGAACAGATAATATATTTTACATTTATGGTACATTTATATAATGGAGTTTTCTTCAGTGATAAAGAAAACCAAAATTAGGAAATGTACTGGACATGGTAGCACACACATTTAATTCCAGCACTTGGGAGGCAGATTTAGGACTGCTGTGAGTTAGAGGCCAGCCTGGGAAAACAGAGTGAATTCTAAGTCACCCTAGAGTGAGACCCTACCAAAAAAAAAAAAAAAAAAATTGCATGGAAATGAATTGACTGGAAAGGATTATACTAAATGAGGAAACCCAGGCTCAGAAAGTCAAATGCAGCATGTTCTCTCTCATATGTATATCCTAGCTACAAATGTTTAGTCTTGTATGTAGGTTGGAGTAAAAGTCAGTAGAAGAGGCAGAAAGCTAAAGGGTTCTGAGTGAGGGATGAAGGGAGAGGGTATTGTACATATGTAAGCAGAGGTATAGATTCCTGGGGTTGGAATGATCTAAGTGAGATCAGAGGCAAGGATGGTGGAAATGGAGGAGAATTAATTAAAATATAAGATGTTGGGTTGGAGAGATAGCTTAGCAGTTAAGGCGCGTGCCTGAAAAGCCTGACCACCTGGTTTGATTCCCCAGTACCCACATAAAGCCAGATGCGCAGTAACACATGCATCTGGAGTTTGCAGTGGTGGAGGCCTTGGTGCATCCATTCTCTTGTCTTTCTTCTGTATATCACTACTTGAAAATAAGTAAATAGGGCTGAAGAGATGGCTTAGCAGTTAAGGTGCTTGCCTGCAAAGCGAAAGGACCCAGGTTCAATTCCCCAGCACCCATATAAACCAGATGCACAAGGTAGCACATGCTTCTTTAGTTCATTTGCAGTGGATAGAGGTCCTGGTGTGCCCATTCTCTCTCTTAAATAAAAATAAAAAAGTTAAAAAAGGCCAGGCATGGTGGCGCATACCTTTAATCCCAGCACTCGGGAAACAGAGGTAGGATTGCCATGAGTTCAAGGCCACCCTGAGACTACATAGTGAATTCCAGGTCAGCCTGGACCAGAGTGAGACCCTACCTTGAAAAACCAAAAAATAAAAAACCAAAAAGAAAACCCCCCACAAAAGTTAAAAAAGTTAAAAAATTAAGATGTTATGAATAAGCCATATGGAAATCTACTTTTTTGCTACCAAAAATATATATGTTAAAAAAAAAAAAAGAGGCTGGGTGTGGTGGCGCACGCCTTTAATCCCAGCACTCGGGAGGCAGAGGTAGGATTGCCGTGAGTTCGAGGCCACCCTAAGACTCCATAGTGAATTCCAGGTCAGACTTGGATTCAATTTTCCAGTACCTACATAAAGCCAGATGGACAAAGTGGCGCATGTGTCTGGAGTTCGCTTTAGACCCTGGCACACCCATTCTCATTCATTCTCATATTTTCTCTCTATCCTTTCTGTGCTTGCAAATGAATTTATTTATTTATTTTAACAAATAAATTAAAAATTAAAAAAAGCAAGTTTGGGCAGAAGCATCCTATGGACATGGATAATGCTGTACCCAGAAGTCACAGATTGTTATTAGAAAAATTTCAGGGCCAGGGGTGGGATACCTCCCAATGAGTTATTGGCCAGGGAAGCCCCTGATGCCCCAAAACATTACAGGCCATTGCTAGGGTTCTTGGTTGCCCACCAGAATTAGATGGTAAGACCCTATTGCTGAAGAGTTGGGGATAGAGAAGTGGTTCAGTGGTCAAGGCATTTGCTTACAATGCCTAATTCAATTTCCCAGTACCCATGTTAAGCCAGATTCACAAAAGTGGTGCATGTATCTGGAGTTTGTTTGCAGTGGCAAGAGGCCCTGGCATGCCTATTTTCCTTTCTCCTTGCAAATAAATAAATAAATAAATAAATAAATAAATAAATAAATAGATAAATAAATAAGCAAGCCACATGTGATGGCACACACCTTTAATACCAGCACTCAGGCAGAGTTAGGTGGATCGCCATGAGCTAGAGCGAGATCCTACCTTGAAAAACCAAAAGAAAAAAAAAAATCCATATTGCTGATGACTCCACATGCCTGGTCTGCAGGTCAGTGAGAAATCAAACTGGAGCTAAGCTAAAAACCTCCTCCCTGTCAACTGGCTGTCAGAATGCTTGAAAGAGATATGCAGCATGCAGCCTTTTGGAAGAGAAAAGTCATCAACAGTGTTAAACTGCAGTGGACCCTGCAAGCCTTAAGACTGGCTAGCCAAGCCAAATGTGCCAACTGATGCAATAATGGTATGTCTATTATGGGGGGAAACAACTATTCTGATTGGACTAGAAGCCCACTCCACAGTATAGAATATATGCCTGGTACTGAAAATCTAGCCAAAAGACTATGACTGGGTAGATCATAAGCTCTAGGGGAGTAACAACTACTGTTGTTTGGTTAAATGTATATATTATGCTTACCAATCTGCTCTCTAAGCACATATGGTAATGCTCATAGAGTAGTGCTACTTTCATTTTCCGTAGAAGAAGCTTCTCTTTTGAGATGGTGGTGACCACTGGGATGACTCAAAAGTTACCATAGGGCTGGAGAGATGGCTCAGCATTTAAGGCACTTGTCTGCAAAGCCTAAGGACCCAGATTCAATTCCCCAGTAACTCACCTAAAGGCAGATGCATAACGTGGTGCATGCATCTGGAGTTCATTTGCAGTGGCACCCATCCTCTCTCACTCAGTCTCTCTCACTCTCTCAAGTAAATAAATAAAATACGCTTTTAAGAGTTACCATAGGGCTGGAGAGATGGCTTAGGAGTTAAACGCTTGCCTGTGAAGCCTAAGGACCCCGGTTCGAGGCTCGATTCCCCAGGACCCACATAAGCACAGGTGGTGCAGGCATCTGGAGTTCGTTTGCAGTGGCTGGAGGCCCTGGTGCACCCATTCTCTCTCTGCTTCTTTCTCTCTCTGTCTGTTGCTCTCAAATAAATAAAATATATTTCAAAAAAAAAAAAAAAAAGAGTTACCATAGGTACTGGGCGTGGTGGTGCACACCTTTAATCCCAGCACTCAGGAGCCAGAGTAGGAGGATCACTGTGAGTTCAAGGCCACCCTGAGACTCCATAGTGAATTCCAGGTCAGCCTGGGCTACAGTGAGACCCTACCTTGAAAAACCAAAAAAATAAAAAAGAAAGAAAGAGTTACCATAGGGAAGCTGGGCATGGTGGAGCACGCCTTTAATCCCAGCAGGCAGAGGTAGGAGGATTGCCGTGAGTTGGAGACCACCCTGAGACTACATAGTTATACCATAGGGCTGGCGAGATGGCTTAGTCATGAAGGTGCTTGCCTGCAAGGCCTGAAGACCCAGGTTTAATTCTTCAGGTCCATGTTAGCCAGATGCACATCGTGGCACATGCATCTGGAGTGCATTTGCAGTGGCTAGAGGCCCTGGCACACCCCCATTCTCTCTCTCTTTCCCTCTGTTCCTCTGAATCTAATAAATAAAGAAATAAAGTAATAATTTTTTTTAAAGTTACCATAGTGCCAAGAAGAAGTGACAGTGGAGTGTTCAGCACTGAGACATTTTTATCACATTCTCCAAGGCTCAGGGACCATTGCGGAAGAGGTGGCAGAAAGAACATAAAAGCCAAAGGAAGGGGAAGACAGTGTACAATGTTATCATCCAGACACAAAGTGGCCTTGATATTCATGATCTCACAGCAGCTGATGCTACCTACACAAGACCTGCATAATAGAAAGGGGAAAAAATATGGCATCAAAATAGAAGACTAGGTGGAAAGAAGAAGGGATTCAGTAGAGGGGAAGCTGAGAGTGGATTATAGTGTATTATCTACATTTATAGAAGTTGTCAATAAATAGTTTAAAAATAAAAACAACCCTAATCTGAGTCACCATGCAAATTTCTAGCTTGGTACCTGTCCTGCTATACAGGAGCTCTGCTTGCTTTCCTTCTCATAGGCTCTATGACAAAATCTTTCTAAACCTCACCCACTATGGACTGTGGATTTCATTCTTTGAATTCATAAGATAAGCACCTGGAGGGGCCACTGACTCAATGAAAGTTTGTTTGTTTTTTTTTCGAGGTAGGGTCTCACTCTAAGCCAGGCTGACCTGGGATTCACTGTGTGCCAGAACCTGCCAGCTGAAAGGGTTTGAACCTGATGGGGAGTGAGGATTAAAGAAAGACAGGAGAAAGACAGACTGAAAGCAAGGACTCCAGTCCAGGACTGAAGCAAGGACTGAACCACGGTTTATTTCACAGCATTCCTTTTTATATCTTCTTACAAACAGTTTTTCCATGGACAAAAGTTCCATGAGTCTCACACAAGTTTTTATCAAAAAAAAAAAAAAAAAACCCTTCCTGGGCTGGACAGATGGCTTAGCAGTTAAGCACTTGCCTGTGAAGCCTAAGGACACTGGTTCGAGGCTTGGTTCCCCAGGACCCACGTTAGCCAGATGCACAAGGGGGCACATGCATCTGGAGTTCATTTGCAGTGGCTGGAAGCCCTGGTGCACCTATTCTCAATCTCTCTCTCTCTCTCTGTCTCTTTCTCACTCTCTCTCTATCACTCTCAAATAAATAAATTTAAAAAAAAATGAACAACAACAACAAAAAACTTCCTGTTACACAGTTTTTGCACTTCAATCACTTCTCAGTACAAAAGGCTATTAAGGCCAGCCAAGTGGCTTCCTGAATATACATAATCTTGCTTTCATGTAGGTACTAATGTCTTGCTGCCAAACAGCTTCCGAACACTGACTATACATAATCTTTCTTACATGTAGGCTGCTATAGTTTTACTAAAGCCTTGCTATAGTTTTGCTAAAGTGTTGTTGCCCAAAGCCCAGAGCTATGGATACAAGTCCAGCCAAAATGGCTCCCGACAATTCCCCCTTTTTATTTATTATTTTTATGAACCGGGCCACTCTGGGCCTCAGTGCAGAAAGACTGTGCCTGTCTTAGGTTGTCCTCTACAATATTTAGTGTTGGGAGCTATGAACCAAACATCAGCCATGTTAACAGAAACTGCCATATAGCAAGTTAAGTTTCTACTTCCTCACCTAATATTCAACTACCAGAAACAATGGAATCGTACACCTGGCTAAACACTCCCCCATCCTGCCGGTAGCTGATGAAGAAACAAAGGCATTGCGGTTTAACCAGTAACTCTGTGATCTTTGCCCTAACTACGTCCCCTTCCCCCTACAATTCCTTGCCCTGACCATGTCCCCTTCCCCCTACAACCCTATATAAACCTATGTGGAAAAAATAAAATCTTGAGGCCTTGATAAACACCTAGCATGGTCTCCTTCCTGTGTCTGTTTGCATTTTCCCAACCAGGTTAGCTTCTCCTCGAGTCCTTGTTCAACTCCCCACTGGCCGAGGCAATTTAGGCCTTCCCCGTCATCGGTACATGAATTCCATCATTCATGCCCTGTCTTAGGTTGACCTAACTCGAGAGAATCTTACCCGTCTTTGACTACCAGCCTCTGCAGGGGCTTTAAGATATGTCTCAGGAAGCTGAGGTCAGGTCTGTAGCTGTATCCCATGTATTTCTGCACGGATATCCATAATGGATCTCAAAAGGCATTTAATGAGTATGGGCAGCAGACACAGAATAAGCAAAAGACAAACACCTGTAGTAGCAAAGCTTCCTATCCAAGAAGTGAGAGAATTCCATCCAGGCAAGGCAGACTTAAAAGCAGATAGTAAGTCATCAGCAGCTTTAGCTGCATCAAAACTAAGATGATTATTTTGCAAAGACAAAATCTCTGAATGCAACTGAATAAGATCCAAGGAAATATTATCTTTATGCTAACTACCTCTTAAATGCATTTTTATCTTTTCCCAATGCTGTTGACTGTCATTATATTTTTTAGAAGTAACACAAATCCATTGAAAATCTACATGACACTCCAAATGAGTTCTAACTTTCAACCCTAGTATCTCTTTGCCCAAACATGTAACCTCATCATACAGAGCATCTATTTTTTCTTCCAATTTTCTATCTATATCTACTTGAGTTCCTAGAGAAATGGAAGCATTTTTTGATAAATCACTGTAGCAGACAGCTTCAGGTTCACTGAGATGAACTTCCAGACCAGGCACAGTTATGGAGGAAGGGACATTTATTGAAGCCTACAGATCCAGGGGAAGTTCCATAAGGGCAGAAGAAGCTGGCCTGCCTTCACAGGACCAAGCAGAGAGAGAAGAGCACCAGCCAAAAAGCCAAAAGCCATACAGCACAGCACACTTCAGGAACTCCAGCTAGGCACACTTGGCATATCTCTAGATTGAAATCTGAAACCCACCACCACATCTTAAGATCACCCAGTGACATTGCCTCCAGCCAGGTAGCCAGCAGATGCAAACTACAAACAATAAAGAACTGAATATATTGGGGGCCATCTATTCAAACCACCATAATCATTAACAAAATGTGCAGTTTGAACTTCTTGTGACCAAACAACAGCTGCAGTAGTAGCAGTAGCTAACAATGTAATAAAAGCTAGGATGCCTGCAATTACTAATCCTATCACTCTTTTTGGTCTACTTAAAGTATTCTTTACTTCCTGTAACACTTGTATTCCCTTGTCAGAATACCAAGGCCTCGTTACATTAACAGGAATCATAACAAATGCTAGTTGCTTAAAAATCATAATTCTAGCCGGGCGTGGTGGCGCACGCCTTTAATCCCAGAACTCGGGAAGCAGAGGTAGGAGGATCTTTGAGAGTTCGAGGCCACCCTGAGACTCCATAGTGAATTCCAGGTCAGCCTGAGCCAGAGTGAGACCCTACCTCAAAAAACCAAAATAAATAAATAAATAAATAAAAATCATAATTCTATCAGAGGACAATTCTGAAACACAATTAGACAAAGTACAATTGTTACATGTAACATTGAACATTTCCTCAGTCCATGTAATATTTATGTCTCCCATTAACATAGCATAGGGTGGAGTAACACAAGCCATGACCCTTCCCTTTGGGAGGGAAGAACTGTCATTCCTGGGGGAGGTGACCCTCACTCCTCCCATGGCCGCAGCAACTTTCCATAGGTAAGTCTGCTGGAAGCCCTTATTAGACCACCAAAGTCCAGCAGAGAGTCCACCAGTCCAGTCATTGTTCCATTTAACACTCCCTTCTGCTCCAGGATTTCCTGACCAGTCCTTAATATGCCTTTTAGTTCCAGAGATGTTACACATGGTGTAAGCAGTCCTCATACCAAAACTATAAATTCTCTATTTTCTCAAGTTGCTGGGTATAAGATGGGTGGGTCAGGAACATAAGCCCAATACAGCTCACTGTGGATCATCGGGAGTTGAACCCACATCATCAGGAGCAGAGACATCATTCTTCTGATGTTCAGTCCCTGCGAACCGGACCAACCTCTCTGGCAGCCACCTGGCATTGTCAGCGTCCTGTGGTAAAACACAAACATACCCTCTTCCCCATATTAATACTGGGTCGGGTCCATGCCATTGTCCATCAATGGGGTCCTTCCATCTAACCTGAGCATAAGTGTCCAATGTTCTAGGATGCCATAATCTGTCTACAGCAGAATGACTGGATGCATCCACATTTAAAAGGTTTAAAATAAAGAGTACATGATTTAAAATAAAGCATTCTATGTTGACCAAGGATATAACTCCCCCCTTTTTTTTTTTAAATTTTTTTTTTTTGTTTATTTTTACTTATTTGAGAGCAACAGAGAAAGCGAGAAAGAGGCAGAGAGAGAGAATGGGCGCGCCAGGGCCTCCAGCCACTGCAAACCGAACTCCAGATGCGTGCGCCCCCTTGTGCATCTGGCTAACGTGGGTTCTGGAGAATCGAGCCTCGAACCAGGGTCCTCAGGCTTCACAGGCAAGCGCTTAACCGCTAAGCCATCTCTCCAGCCCCCCTTTTTTTTTTTAAATTTTTTTTTGTCCCCCTTTTTTATTTTTATTTTTTGTAATTGATTTTTTAAAGCTCCATGAGCATGTTCAACAATTCCTTGTCCCTGAGGGTTATAAGGCATGCCTGTTTTATGAACAATTGATAATTGAGCACAAAAGTGCTGAAAAGATTGACTAGTGTAACCTGTACCATTATCTGTCTTTATAATTAATGGCATACCTGCTACAGCAAAACATTTGATGCAATGTGCTATGACATGTTTAGTAGCTTCCCCAGTCTGTGCTGTAGCCATCAGAAATCCTGAGTAAGTATCAATGGATACATGAACATATTTTAATTTTCCAAATTCAGGAATATGAGTTACATCCATCTGCCACAGATGATTTGGTTTTAATCCTCTAGGGTTTATTCCATACTGAGGAATTGAGTGATATTCAGGACAGGTATCACATTGTCGCACAATTTGCCTAGCAGCTTCTCTAGTAATTTGAAACTGTTTTCTTAAACTTTGACTATTTTGATGATGTAAATTATGCGATCTTTGAGCTAATTCCAATTGAGAGATACCTATGATCTATCTGTGTGACTTTATCTGCCATATCATTTCCCAATGCTAAAGGACCTGGCAAGCCTGAATGAGCTCGAATGTGACCTACAAAACAAGGATAAGAGCGAGCCTGCGTGCATCTTTGTATTTGACTAAACAAATCTTGCACTTGATTATTAGCAGTTTCAACATAAGACATGGTCTCAAGCACCTGTGTAGCTCTAGCAATATATTGACTATCAATACACAAATTAAATGGAGTTGCACCTAAAACATTAAATACTGTAGCTACAGCTCTAAGTTCCACTACTTGGGCTGACACCCCAAAGACACTTCTTGATAAGAGACAGATGTTTGCTAGGCAGCTAAGGGATGGCTGACCTCAAAGTGAATACCTTTCTGTTGGCAAAGTACAGGAATTGTCCATGGGCCTGAAGGAGAAAATATAGGGCATTACACTTTAGGACAGGTCAGAAATTTCAGAAAGTTCTGGCCCTTCCTTCTCTCTGCCCACTTAGGGAGCCCTACCCCTCCCTTCCTAGAGAACTTCAAAATTCCTGGCCCCAGACTCCTGGCATCAGGAGTAAATTTGCTAAACCAGCCACCTATCCATGGGGCTCATAAAAAACCTGCAAATCTGCTCTTCCTCACGTTGCCACTCCTCCTTAAAAAAAACCCAGAACTCGGCTGGAGGGATGGCTTAGTGGTTAAAGCGTTTGCCTGCAAAGCCAAAGGATCCAGTTCGATTCCCCAGGACCCACGTTAGCCAGATGCACAAGGGGCACACACGTCTGAAGTTTGTTTGCAGTGGCTGGAGGCCCTGGTCCGCCCATTCTTTCTCTCTGTCCCTCCTTCTCTGTCAAATAAATAAATAAAAATAAAATATTGAAAAAACCCCTCAGAACTGAGTTTCAAGGTGGGCTTCTCAGACCTGCTCTTGCCACTCTGGGAAAGAGCTCTGCCTTCTCTCATGGGGCTTCTCAAGCTGCCTCCTGCCTCTCTGACTATATTCTCCGTGTCCATACACAGTCACTGAAAGAATGCTCTGGGCAAGAGCTTTGCCGCCTTCTCTAATGGGGCTCCTCAATCCCCCTCGTGCCTCACCGGGCAGGAGCTCCACCTTGCTTCCTTCTCTTACGTTTTAGGCTTAAGCTCCACCCATCTCTTCTTCCTCCTAAAATTTTTTAAACAAATATTTCATGCATCTGAGAAAGAGAGAGAATGGGCACAACAGCGCCTCCAGCTACTTCAAACTCCAGACACATGCACCGCCTCGTGCATCTGGCTTTACGTGGGTACTAGGGAATTGAACCCCGGTCCTTTGGCTTTGCAGGCAAATGCCTTAACCACTAAGCCCCCTCCCAAGATTTTAAGCTATAATAAAACCTTTCTGAACCTTATTCTCTCGTCTGTGGATTTCATTCTTTGAATTCATAGGAGAAGGAAACACCCCAAATTATCAGTACGTTGGCATACAAGGAACCCCAGATTCCTGTATCATCATGTAGCCTAAACTTGCTACATGGTTGAGGATGAGCTTCAATTTGTGATTCTCCTGTTTCTGCCTCCCAAGTGCTGGATTACGGGCGCTAACGACTCCCAGCTTCTTTATGTCTTTTTTATTTTACCAGACGGGGTCTCACTGTAGCTCAGGCTGACCAGGAATTCACTAAGTAGTCCCGGGCTAGCCTCAAACTCACAGGGACCCTCCTATTTCTACCTCCCCGATTGCTGGGATTAAAGGCATACACCACCACGTCTGGCGAAAGCTTCTTTCTTGTAATGATTGCAAGTCTACTCAATCAAGAGGCTGAGTCTCAAGGACAAGTCCGGCCAGGGTCTGGGACTGTCTCAAACGTGTTTGTATAAATCTAGCGACCAACTAGAACTTCTTGCCCAGCTCTGAAATCATCGTGAGAACGCAGGTTCTGACAGCAATCCAGCCATCTGGTTCCAATTGTTTTATTGAGTAATTTATGGCTTGCTCTGTGCTGTCCTCGTTTCCTGTTTGTAATACGAGACACACAAGGAGATTGGAGCTGTAAAGCGTACATGACTGTATTCTGTGTCCATTCACGCAGTCTCCGAAAGAATGTTCTGGGTCCTACTTTTTTTTTTTTTTGCAAAAAACACAGGGGGAGGGCTGCCGCGGGCACCGCCAGCTTCCTTTCCCCAGGAGACACGGAGAGAGCACGCCCACGACACCACAGCCTGGGACACGGACCCTGCTTCCGGCCGCGCAGGCTCGGGCGCAACCAACGAAACGCTCCGGCCGCCCTCCGCTCCCAGCACTCAGGTTCCCGAGCCGTCTGCGGGGACGCAGTTGTCGGCAACACCAGAGGGGGGCGGGTCAGGAAGTGGGGGCGCGGTGGCCCGCAGCTGCCGGAGCCGCCGAGGGACCTGGCTAAGCGGAGGGAGCTGGATCCCCGCCACCACCCGGTTGGTGCCGGAGCCGACGCCTACCCGGACTCGTGGGGAGACGATGGCGGAGGAGAAAGGTGACAGCCCCGGGGCGCCGCGCCGCGGGAAGGGGCTGGGCCGGGAGGCCGGGGCCGGGCCGGCCCGGGGCGGCGGGGGGCGGCGCCGAGCTTCGGCGGGAGCGGAGCGCGGGGCCCCGACTGTGGTCGCGCCGAGTGGGCAGCGAAGGTGGAGCTTCAGCCTGGGCGTGGGACGAGCGGCCGGGGCGCGGCGGGGGAGTGGCCGGCGGAGGGCGGCCGGCGAGCGGCCGGGGCGCGGGGGACGAGCGCTGCGCTGGAAGATGGGGGTCGGGGCCGAGGGCGGACGGCCAGAGACAGAGTTCCCGGGGTGCCGGGGACTGGTCGGCGCGGGCACGTGGGGAGAAGCCGCGGACTTGAACTCGGAGCAGTGGACGAGCAGAACCTGAGGGCGGGGCTGGCACTGGGCACATCTGGGCAGAGGAGAGGCTGAGAGAACTTTCCGGGGCGAAAGGGACAGGCTGGAGAAGGCTCTCCGTGTCTCTCCGGGCAAAGCCCAGAGAAGGAATCCAGCCAGCGGTGTTTGTCCGTAGAAGACGCTGGCTGTGAGAGAAAAACGGAAAGCCGGGAGAAAGCCAGCAAGTAATGACAAGTAGTGAAGTATTCATGATACAGTAAGCTCATGTTACATGTATGCATGAGTGAGCTCATAGATTTCACTCGCTTCATCGAGCAGTTACATGTTGCATTTTGCTGGAAAGCCAGTTTAAAAAAAAAATTTTTTTTGTTTATTTATGAGCGACAGACAGAGGGAGAAAGAGGGAGGGGGGAGAGAAAGAAAGAAAGAGAAAGAGAAAGAGAATGGGAGCATAAATGATCTCCAGACGCATGCTCCCCCTTGTGCATCTGGCTTACGTGGGTCCTGGAGAATCGCGCCTTGAACCGGGATCCTTAGGCTTCACAGGCAAGCGCTAAGCCATCTCTCCAGCTCCCGAAAGCCATTTTTTAACTTAGTGGATGGTGAGTGTGATATAAAGTTCTGATCTGACTTTGCTTTATAAAGTAAGAGTTGAGAGGGAGTGTGAAGAATTCAATAGAAAGCAATTTCTTGAAAAAATATATGTTATATGTGTGGTGGCTCACACTTTTAATCCCAGTGCTGGGAAGGCTGAGGTAGAATTGCTGTGAGTCTGAAGGCCAGCCTAGAGCTACAGAGTTTCAGGTCGGCATGGGCTAGAGTGAGACCCTACCTTCACAAAACCTAAAATAAAATAGTAATAATAAAAAATATTAATGTTAGTGTTGGCCTGACTTGTTGCCCTGTCTCTGTGTTTTTGCTTTCTTCCTACTCCCTTCCTTTTTCTGGAGTTTTCCATGTTCAAGCTAATAAATTTAAACACTTTACTGAAATTATCTTCAAAACCAAACTTTTGTTAATTGGCAAGGAAGAATATAATTCGATTTGTTTTCTTGTTTTTTTTTTTTTTTTTTTTTACAAAAGTGTTTATTTATTTGAGAGACAGGTAGAGAGAGAGAATGGGCATGCCAGGACCTCCAGCCACTGCGAACGAACTCCAGAAGCATGTGCCACCTTGTGCATCTGGCTCATGTGGGTCCTGGGGAAGTGAACCTGGGTCCTTTGTTTTTGCAGGCAAACACCTTAACCACTAAGCCAACTCTCTAGCCCCGTTTTCTTGATTTTTATCTGTGTTGATTGCAGTATAGTATCATTTGAAGTGTTTCTTGATAAATTTTGCTTTTGTGACTAGTTGCAAGTCTAGTGGAGTAGGTTGATAAAGTAGCTTGTGTTTGCCCATAAGCACATTTATGTTTAAGTTACAACATAAGAAAAATTAATACCATAGCACTAAAGCTTAGTAGTATAAACCATGCAAAAATTTAGGTGCTGGAGAGAGAGCTCAGCCTTTAAAGTGCTTGCCTGCAAAACCTAATGATCTGGGTTTTGATTCCCCAGTACCAATGTAAAGCCAGATGCACAATGGTGCAATCATCTGGAGTTCATTTGTAGTGGCTGGAGGCCCTGACACATCCATTCTTTCTCTCTGTCCCTCTCTGTTTCTCTCTATCTTTACTTGCAGATAAAAATATTAAAAAAAATTAAAAAACCAATGTTTAGGATATAATTATGCTTAATTAGTAGCTATGATGCGGAAATAATTAAAAGACTATAATTTTTTAATTTATTTGGACATATGTTGATTTTTGGTTGCAGAATTACAGTTAATCCAGTCTTACATAGAACTGTTAGTGGATTGCAGTTTTATTTAAAGCATTTCATTCAACAAATGTTCAGTTCTATAGCTATGTAGGTCTGTACTGTGTTAGGTACCTGGGATATAATGAACAATAACTGAGTAATTAAATTCTGACATTATCATAATTGTGTTATAGCAAACATGTCTATATGTCAGGCCTTATACTGAGTACTTCCTATTTACTTGGCATTCTTGTTTTATTTCCAAAGCACATATTATTTTGTATTTATTATGTCAATATTAATCTGGCCTATATATATTAAATAATTTAAATATTTAATTTAATTAATTTATTTGACAGAGAAAGAGGGAGAGAATGGCTGATCTTTCCCTCTTCTTATGATGGTCTTATGTAGGTAGTGTCAGGCACTATGAGGTCATGGATATCAAGGCCATTTTATGTCTGGAGGGAGCACTTCCTTTGGCTCTTACATTCTTTTCGCCATCTCTTCCGCATTAGACCCTGTGCCTTGGAAGGTGTGATAGAGATATTGCAGTACTGAGCACTGTGGTCATTTCTTTCCATCACCATGATACCTTCTGAGTCGTCCCAAGATCACTGCCATCTGAAAAGAGAAGATTCTCTACCCAAAGTGAGAGTAGCATTAATATAAGGGGATGGATATTAAGAGAAATGCTTACTGGGCAGTATATAGTATAGTATATATACTTATCCAAACATCAGCAGATGTTACACCCCTAGGGCTCATGACTACCCCTGTTTTTAGTTTTCAGTATCAGGGATGTGTTCCCTCCCTTGGAGTGGGCCTCCAGTCCAATTGGAAGGCAGTTGGTTTCCACCATGACAGATGTGCCACTGTGCCACCATTGCACCTGTTGGCTCATTTGGCCTGGCTGGACAAGTATAAGGCTTGCAGCGTTCACTGATGGGTATCTTCACTGGTGTGTATCTTTATCTCATTGAACTGCATGGAGAATGGCTTCTTCCAGCTTTCTGTCAGCTGGTCTACATGGAGGAAGTTATCAGCTCAGTTCCAGCAGGATTTCTCAGTGGCCTTGCAGCCCAAGTATATGGAGTCTTCAGCAATAGGATCTTACCATCTATTCCTGGTGGGAAACCAAGGGCCTCGGCAATGGCCTATAATGTTTTGGGGGCCAACAACTCACTGGAAGGTATCCCATCCCTGGCACTGAAAATTTTCTAGCAACGATCTACAGCTCCTGAGTGTTCCATTGTTCAAAACCAGAGGATTCCATAATATGTATTTATATCCTCTTATATTTTGATTAGCCCTCCATCCACCTTTCCTTTACTCAATCTCCTCCCCTGACCTCTCTTTGGGCCCTTTCACCCCTCTTAATATAGTCTTTTCCTATTTATTTATTTCTAAAATATTTTATTTTGTTTTATTTATTTGAGAAAGAGAGGGAGAGAGAGAAAGAGAAAGAAGCAGATAGATAGAGATCAGGCATGCCAAGGCCTCCAGCCATTGCAAACAAGACTTGAGATGCATGTACTGCCTTGTGCATCTGGCTTACATGGGTACTGAGGAATTGAACTTGGGTCCTTAGGCTTCACAGGCAAGCATCTTCACTTCTAAGCCATCCTTTTAGCCCTATATTTATTTTTTAAAAGTATTTTAAAAGGTCTGGAGGAATGGCTTAGTGGTTAAGGTGTTTGCCTACAAAGCCAAAGGACCCAGGTTTGATTCCCCAGGACCCACATTAGCCACATACACAAGAGGGCACACATGTCTGGAGTGCCTTTGCAGTGGCTGGAGGCCCTGGTGTGCCCATTCTCTCTCCCCTTTTCTCTGTCAAATAAATAAATAAATAAAAATAAAATTAAAAATATATTTAATTAAATTAATGAATTAATTTATTTATTTATTTTGGTTTTTTGAGGTAGGGTCTCACTCTGGTCCAGGCCGACCTGGAATTAACTCTGTAGTCTCAGGGTGGCCTTGAACTCACGGCAGTTCTCCTACCTCTGCCTCCCGAATGCTGGGATTAAAGGCGTGCACCACCATGCCCGGCAAGCTAAAAATATATTTTAAAAATTCATTTACAAGCATAAAAGAGGTTGACAGACAGTGAGCATGTCAGGGCATAGAGCCATGCAAATGAACTCCAGATGCATGTACCACTTTACATCCAGCTTTACGTGCTGGGGAATTGAACCCGGGTTGGCAGGCTTTTCAAGCAATTGCCTTTAACCATTGAGCCATGTCCCCAGCCCTAATGTGAATTGATTTTTAAAAAAAATTTTATTTATTTATTTATTTGAGAACGAGAGACACAGAGAGAAAGACAGATAGAGGGAGAGAGAGAATGGGCTCGCCAGGGCTTCCAGCCTCTGCAAACGAACTCCAGACGCGTGCGCCCCCTTGTGCATCTGGCTAACGTGGGACCTGGGAACCGAGCCTCGAACTGGGGTCCTTAGGCTTCACAGGCAAGCGCTTAACCGCTAAGCCATCTCTCCAGCCCCTTGAATTGATTTTTTTTGAGGTAGGGTCTCAGTCTCACCCAGGTTGACCTGGAACTCACTCTGTATATAGTTTCAGGCTTGCCTTGAACTCAGAGCAATCCTCCTTACCTCTGCCCCCCAAGTTTTGGTATTAAAGGTGTACGCCACCACGACCAGCCCTTATTTTACTTTCTAAATTTGGAATTTAATTTTGTGGTTTAGGGTTAACTTCTGCATTAGAATCTTTGTTGTTGTTGAAATAGAAATATGGTAGTTTAGGGCTTGGGGAGATGGCTCAGAGGTTAAAGGTGCTTACTTGCAGATTCTGTAAGTTTCTCAGACACTCATATAGGCCAGGCAAGTACTCAATTTCAGCAGCAAGAGACCCTGGCACATCCATGCACACATATGTGCACAGAAATAGCTAAACAAACAAATGATAGTGTAATGTTAGCATATTCTGAGAGTTTCCCATATTTTATGAATCCTTATAGGTTCAGCCTATTTCCTTACACCCCCATTTACATGAGCATACAGTGCCAGGGGTACCACCCCTCTACCAAACAGAACTTTGAGGATCACTTAAAGGGGGAGGTACGCCGGGCGTGGTGGCGCATGCCTTTAATCCCAGCATTTGGGAGGCAGAGGTAGGAGGATTGCCATGAGTTCGAGGCCACCCTGAGATGACAGAGTTAATTCCAGGTCAGCCTGGACCAGAGTGAGACCCTACCTCAAAAAAAAAAAAACAAAAACAAAAACAAACAAACAAAGAACAAATAAAGGGGGAGGTACTAGGCTATAGCTGAGTGGTGGAGCATTTGCCTAACTTGCTTGAGGTTCTGAGTACAGTTGTCTTCTCGGCAAAAAAGGAAAAAATGGTTTGGGGAAATGGCTCAGCAGTTAAAGGTGCTTGCTTGAAAAGCCTGCCAATCCAGGTTTAATTCCACAGTACCCGTGTAAAGCCAGTTGCACAATGTGGCTCATGTATCTGGAGTTCTTTTGTAGTGGCAAGAGGCCCTGGCACAACCATACTCTCCCACTCATTCTCTCCTTCCCTCCCCCTACTAATTATAGCAATTTGGAGGCTGAGACAGGAGGATGATGAGTTCAAGGCCAGTCTTAACTATATAAGGAATTTGAGGCCAGCTTGGCTATATGACAGCCTGCCTAAATAATTAAAACATAGTTTTATAATCAATGTATTATATTTTGATTTGTAAGACATTGTTAATGCATGCATGATGCATTTGCTATTCATAAGTAACTAAAATAATAAGCCAAGTGATATCATGTCTTCCAATGGTTGTGGAAAAGATTTTACTTACTTTGACATATTTTCAGGTTGCATTATCTTAGGAAAATGTGGTGGTTTATCAGTTGGACTATCAAAATATGGATGGCAGTTGTGGTAGCGTGAAGCATAATAGTTTTGTTTTGGGTTCTTTCCTGGACTAAAATTGATTTTATAGATACCATTATCTTGGCACTACTAGGTCTCAGGCTGATTTACTTCAGTCACATGATGCTCAAGTTCCTCTCCTAATGACATCGCACAGGTTGTGCTAGATTCCTTGGGCATCAAATTATGACCTTTGTGGTTTAATCAACCAGGGAAGCTCACTTGCAACAGCACTCAGGGTTTTACAGGGATCTGGTATGTAGGTAACCTTTGCTTGCCACTTAACAAAAATTAATCAACTTGGAATTCAGATGATTGATTCATACATTGCAGTGATATTTTAAATTTTTTAAGGGCCAAGTGTAGAACTGCGCCAAAGGAATAAGACAAAGTCTTCAGAAAGTGAGGAGGCCACCAAAGAAGACAAAATCACTGATGCTCCACTTCCTCAAAGAGCTCCAAAATGTAAGTTAGATAGGTTTACAGTTTTTCTAACAGTTATAGTGGAAAAATATGTTGTAATATTTTAAACATATAAGGTTTTGTGTGTGTGTGGGTTTTCAAGATAGGGTCTCACTGTAGCCGAGACTGACCTGGAACTCACTCTGTAGTCCCAGGCTGGCCTAAAACTCAGTGAGTGATGCTACTTCTGCCTCCTGAGTGCTGGGAATTATATGAGCTAGCTTTCTCTCTTCTTTCTTTCTTTTGAGGTAGGGTTAGGTTTATTTGAAATTCTTAAACTTTTTTTCTGATTTATTTACTTACTAGAGAGAGAGATAGAATGGACATTCTAGGGCCTCTAGCCACTGCAAATGAACTCCAGACACACGTGCCACCATGTGCATCTGGCTTACATGGGTACTGGGATATCAAACCTGGGTCTTTAGGCTTCACAGGCAAGCGCCTTAACTGCTAAGCCATCTCCCCAGCCCTGAAATTCTTTTACTTGGCCCATCATTAAGATAATGCCTTCTAAAGCCAGGCATGGTGGTGCATGCCTTTAATCCCAGCACTAGGGAGGCAGAGGTAGGAGGATCGTCATGAGTTCAAGGCCATCCTGAGACTGTGAATTCCAGGTCAGCTTGAGCTAGAGTGAGACCTTACCTCGAAAACAAACAAACAAAAAGATAATGCTTTCTAGAAGTAATAGTTTATTAGAAGGAATCTTTTGTTTTCCCCTACTTGGAATGGTGAAGTGGAGTTAAAGCTAAGGTTTTTCTTTCTTTTTTTTTAATTGACAACTTCCATATTTACAGAAAATAAACCATGATAATTCTTTCTCCTCCCCCGCTTTTCCCTTCATAACTCCATCACATCCCCACCCTCTCTTCATTAGTTTCTTTTTACTTTGATGTCATCATCTTTTCCTCATATTAGGGTCTTGTGAAGGTAATGCTAGGCACTGAGAGGTCATGTATATCAAGGCCAATTTCTGTCTGGATCGTTGCATTGTAAGCAGTCCTACCCTTCCTTTGGCTCTTACATTCTTTTCACCACCTCTTCCATAATGAACCCTGAGCCTTGGAAGATGTGATAGAGATGTTTTGGTTTTGAATACTCTTTTGTCATGTCTTTTCAGCACTATGGTGCCTTTTGGGTTATCCCAGTGGTCACCACCATCTGAAAAGACAAGCTTCTCTAACCAAAAGTGAGAGTAAAGCTAACATTTTTAAATTCTTTTCATAACATTATTATTGCTGGTATAAAATTTGTTACTTTGACTTCTAGTTATAGTTTTTCACAGTGACATTCTTTTTGTTTTATTTATTTATTTATTTATTTATTTATTTTTGAGTAGGGTCTTTCTCTAACCCACACTGACCTAGAATTAGCTATATACTCTCAGGCTGGCCTCAAACTCAGTGATCCTCCTACCTCTGCCTCCTGCGTTCTGGGATTAAAGGCATGCATCACCATGCTCACCCTGTATGAGCTTTTTTTTTTTTTTTTTTTTAATATTTATTTATTTGAGAGAGGGAGAAAGGGAGAATGAGCATGTCAGGGCCTCTAGACACTGCAACAAACTCCTGACACATGCACCACCTTGTGCATCTGGCTTATGGGTACTGGGGAATCAAACCTGGATCCTTAGGCTTTTCAGGCGAGTGCTTTAACTTCTAAGCCATCTCTCCATCCCTTTATTTCTTCTTGAAAACATTTTTATTGTTTATAAGCAGACAGAGAAGGGGAAATGAGAATGGACATGTGTGGTGGTTTGATTCAGGTGTCCCCCATAAACTTACCTGTTCTGAATGCTAGGTTCCCAGCTGATGGGGGGTTGGGAATTAATGCCTCCTGGAAGCAGTGTATTGTTGGGGGTGAGCTTATGGGTGTTATAGCCAGTCTCCCCTTGTCAGTGTTTGACACATTCTCCTGTTGCTATTGTTCACTTATGTTGGCTAGGGGCTGATGTCCACCCTTTGTTTATGCGGTCGTTTTCCCTGCCATCAGATGTGTGTGCCCCCTTGTGCATCTGGCTATTGTGGATCCTGGGGAATCCAGCCTCAAACCGGGGTCCTTAGGTTTCACGGGCAAGCGCTCAACTGCTAAGCCATCTCTCCAGCCCTGGTCATATTGTAGGGTGCACCTGTACTGAAATTTATTAATGCTTTACTCATGATTAAGGCTGGGGTTTTGTGTTTTGGGGAAGAAATGAGTGAGTTAGAATGCCAGTTTAAATCACATTATATCAGGAGTATACATTACCTTTTGGTTACCTTCTACTTTTTCAGATGTATTATTTCAACGCTTTGCAAAGATTTTTATTGGCTGTCTTGCAGCAGTTATCAGTGGCATGATGCATGTTTTCTATTTATCAGCCTACCATGAACGGAAATTCTGGTTTTCCAACCGGCAGGTAAGGAATTTTGAACATACGAAAAGTGCTTTAGTATTTAATGTTAATTTAAGTAATATGAGCCGGTCGTGGTGGTGCATGCCTTTAATCCCAGCACTTGGTAGGCCGAGGTAGGAGGATCACTATTAATTTTGAGGCTGGCCTGGGACTACAGAATGAGTTCCAGGTCAGCCTGAGCTAGAGTGAGACCCTACCTTGCAAAAACAATCAAATAAACAAGCAAACAAAAATAGAAATTTTGAGAGGGCTGTCCTTGTACAATTAATTTATCAAGGGTTATCCCTGAAAAAAACCTGATCTAGTATATGAGAACTGGATGCAGTGTCACAGAGAAGGAGATAAATAGCTCCAGACTTGAAGCGTAGAGGGCGCAGGTGAAGGACGAGCACGTGTTAGAAGCATATCTTGGGTAAGCAGCAAGACAGACGGCTCCTTGAGACAGGGATCAGAGGGATGGTGCTTTCTTTATAATTATTGTCAGATTATTGAAAAATTTAACTTTGTTAATATGGTTATTAAAGAAAGTTCAAATATGTCATTGTCAATTTAGAATGTGAGGGAAAAGAAAGATTATAGCTACATTTAAGGTACTGATATTTAAATATTTATTTCATTTTATTATAGGAGCTTGAACGGGAAATCACGTTCCAGGGTGACAGTGCTATTTATTACTCCTATTATAAAGATATGTTAAAGGCACCTTCATTTGAAAGAGGTATGGTAAATCACAGTTGTATATATTTTCATAATACTGTCCTAAGATAAAACATGGCCTTTTAAAAAAATTATTTATTTTTATTTATTTAAGAGAAAGAGAAAGAGGCAGATAGAGTGGGTGCACCAGGGCTTCCAGCCACTATAAATGAACTTCTGAACATGGCCACCTTGTCCATCTGGCTTATGTGGGTCCTGGGAAATTGAACCGGGGTCATTAGGCTTTATAGGCAAGTGCCTTAACTGGTAAGCCATCTCTCTGGCCCCAAACATATTCTTAAATATTAGAGATTTAGAATGTGGGACTCTGTCTCAGAACATAGGCATTTCCCTTTATGTATTTAGTAAAAAAAAAACAACAACAACAAAAATGAGGCATTGGGTGTTACATTTTGGAGTCTTACAATATTAAAATATTTGATAACTATTGAGCGGTATTTATATTATTGTGGGGTTAAACGTATTTATTTGCAAAGCCTGCTGGCCTTGGTTCAGTTCTCTAGTATGCACATAAAGCTAGATGCACAAAGTAGTGCATGCATCTTGAGTTTCTTTACAGTGGCAAAAGGCCCTGTTATACCTGTTTTACCTATTCTCTCTTTTTTCTCCCAAATATGTAAATAATTATCTTTTTGTTTTGTTTTGTTTTATTTTGGTTTTGAGGTAGGATCTTGCTGTAGCCCAGACTGAGCTGGAATTCACTATGTAGTCTCAGGGTGCCTCTAACTCACAGTGATCCTCCTACCTCTTCATTCAGAGTGCTAGGATTAAAGATGTATACCACCAAACCCATTATTTATATATATATTTAGAGTAATTAATTGAAAACCAGAAAAGTAATCAAGAAAAATCTTGGCATCTCTAGGTATTTATGAGCTGACACACAATAACAAAACTGTATCTCTGAAGACCATCAATGCAGTGCAGCAGATGTGTCTGTATCCAGAACTTATTGCCAGTGTTCTATATCAAGCAACTGGAAGCAGTGTATGTTTTTTTTTTCTTTTGACTTTAGTATCTGTTTTTTTATATACTTGTAAATCCTCAAGTTGTTAAATATCACCCTATTGTTACTCCTCTTTTGTCATTTAGGAAATGGTTGAACCAGTGTATTTCTATATTGGCATTGTTTTTGGATTACAAGGGATATATGTTACTGCTTTATTTATTACAAGTTGGATTATGAGTGGAACTTGGCTAGCAGGAATGCTGACTGTTGCATGGTTCCTTATTAACAGGTACGAAAGGTATTTTTTAAAAAAAATACTTGTTTCTTTATTTATGAGAGAGAGAATGGGTGCACCAAGCCTGCTTCCACTGCAGACAAACTGTAGATGCACACACCACTCTGCATCTGGCTTACATGGTACCAGCGAATCGAACTCAGGTCATTAGGTTTTATAGGCAAGTGCCTTTAACCACTGATCCCCATTTTTTTTTTTTTTTTTGAGGCAGCATCTCTAGCCCAGGCTGGCCTTGAACTTATAGCAGTCCTCCTGCCTCAGCCTTCTGTGTCAGCCTCTCAAGTACTGAGTTCTAGAGGTATGTGCCACCACATTTGGCATAAATATATTTCTTTTATATTAAGCATTATTCTTCCTCTCTTGTCACCACCCCCCCAAAACATAATATAATTAAAATTTTGGAAATTAAGTATTTCTTCTGCTACACAAGTTTTTTCTTTTATTTATTAATGATAGAGGAAGAAGAGGCAGATAGAATGGGCATGACTCCAGCCACTGCAAATGAACATCAGATACATGTGCCCCCTTGTGCGCAGGTGTGACCTTGCATCATTTTGTGTGTCTGGCTTACATGGGACCTGGAGAGTGGAATATGAGTACTTAGGCTTTGTAGTTAAGCACCTTAACTGCTGAACCATCTCTCCAGCCTTTTTTTTTTTTGAGGTAGGATTTCACTCTAGCCCAGGCTGACCTGGAATTAACTGTGTAGTCTCAGGGTGGCCTTGAAGTCATGGTGATCCTCCTACCTCTGCCTCCCGAGTGCTGGGATTAAAGGTATGTGCTGTCATGCCTGGCTTGCAGCCATTTTAAAAATTATTATTAAAAAAATTTTTTTGTTTATTTTATTTATTTATCTGAGAGTGACAGACAAAGTGTCAGAGAGATAGATAGAGAAAGAGAAAGAATGGGCACACCAGGGCCTCCAGCCACTGCAAACGAACTCCAGACGCATGTGCCCCCTTGTGTATCTGGCTAACGTGGGTCCTGGGGAATTGAGCCTTGAATCGGGGTCCTTAGGCTTCGCAAGCAAACACTTAACTGCTAAGCCATCTCTCCAGCCCCATTTTTAAAAATTATTTAACAGAAAAAATGAGGGCTGGAGTGATGGCTTTGTGGTTAAGTTGCTTGCCTGCGAAGCCTAAGGACCTAGGTTTAATTTTCCTGGTAATCTTGTAAGCCAGATGCACATGTTGGTACATGCATCTGGAGTTTGTTTACAGTGGCTAGAGGCCCTAGCACACCCGTTCTCTGTGTGCCCCCCTCTTTCTAAATAAATAAAAATATTTTTAAAAAGAGAAAAAATGAGGGTCTCTTGTCTCTGCCAGTGAACTCCAGATGCATGTTGAATTGTGCAGCTGGCTTCTTGTAGGTACTGGGAGATTGAACCTGAGCCAGCAGGCTTTGCAAACAAGCACCTTTAACCATTAAGCCATCTTCCTAGCTTGATACAAACTTAAAAACTCCCCCCCTCAAGATAGAGTGTTGTGGGCTGGAAAGATGGCTTAGCGGTTAAGGCACATGCCTGCGAAGCTTAAGGACCCCGGTTTGATTCTCCAGGTCCCATGTAAGCCAGATGCACTTGGTGGTGCATGTGTCTGGAGTTAATTTGCAGTGGTTAGAGGCCCTGATATGCCCATTCTCTTCCCCCAACCCTCATCTCTACTAAATAAATAAATAAATAAAAATATTTTTAAAAAATCTAACAACATTTTCCTGTCCTTAAGTGATGCATGGTATATGTTGTAGATAATAAGTTCTTGGTTGGGGTTTGTATTGCAGATACTTTTTTTGTGGTTTGTGCTTTCTTTTTAAAAAGTTTTTTGGTTTTTATTTATTTATTTTAGACACACACAGAGAGAGAATGGGCACATGAGG
Organism: Jaculus jaculus; assembly: GCF_020740685.1. Lineage (NCBI taxonomy): Eukaryota > Metazoa > Chordata > Mammalia > Rodentia > Dipodidae > Jaculus > Jaculus jaculus. Next base: position 165,249,675 of record NC_059103.1, read on the forward strand.
ATCTCTAGCTACTGTAAATGAACTCCAGACGCATGTGCCACCATGTGCATCTGACTTAGGTGGGATCTGGGTAATTGAACCAGGGTCCTTAGGCTTTGCAGGCAAGCACCTTAATCACTAAGCCATCTCTCCAGCCCATTTTTCTTTTCTTTTGCAATTCATTATGTAGTCTTAGGGTGAACCTAAGGCAATCCTCATTCCTCTGCCTCACAAGTGCTGGGATTAAAGGCATATGCCACCAAGTCTGGCTCATTTTTCTTTTCTACTCTCTCTCTTTCTTTTTGGTTTTTTGAGGTAGGATTTCACTCTAGCCCTGACCTAGAATTCACTATGTAGTCTCAGAGTGGTCTCAAACTCATGGCAATCCTCCTACCTTTGCCTCCCAAGTGCTGGGATTAAAAGCATGTGCCACCACACCTGACCTTCATTTTTCTTTTCTTAACAATGAAAACTGAGTTAAAATAAATTTTGATGATGTCCAGTTTATGTTTTTTTCTTTTTAATTTTCTATGTGTCAGACTTAACTCTTTATCAAACCCCAATTCATGAAGAATTTAATTTAGTCTGCTATAGTTTGAACGTGCTCTCCAAGTTCATATGTTGATTTTTTTTTTTTTTTCTTGTTCTAGTCCAGGCTGACCTGAATTTCATTCTAGTCTCAGGCTGGCCTAGAGCTCATAGCAGCTCTCCTACCTTTGCTTCCCAAGTGCTGCGATTAAAGTTGTGTACCACCACACCTGGCCCATATGCTGAAATTTAATTGCCAATATAATACTAAGAGACAGGAGCCTTTCCTTCCCTTCTTCTCTCCTCCTTCCCTTTTTCCTTCCCTCCTTTTATCCCTTTCCTTCTATTCCTTTCCTCCTTCCTTCATTCCTTTTCTCCTTTCCTTCTTTTTTTCACTCTCTCCTTCCCTTCATTCCTTTCTCTGGCTGGCCTGGAACTTAGCCTAAGTTAGTCTGAACTCATGGTGATCCTCTTGCCTTTGCCTCCCAAGTTCTGGGACTACTGGTATGAGCTAACATGCCTGGCTTGTTTTCATTTGTTGAGACAGGATGTCACCCAACTGGCCTGGAACTCAATATGTACAACAGGCTATCCTCAAACTTGCAATAATCCTTTTACCTTAACCTCTTGTGTACTGAGATTACAAGTGTGAGCTGCCATATATAGCTTGCTTATTCTTTTTCCTAATGGTGTCTTTTTTCTTTTTTCTTTTTTTGTTTTTTCAAGGTAGGGTCTCACTCTAGCCCAGGCTGACCTGGAATTCACTATGGAGTCTCAGGGTGGCCTTGAACTCACGGCAATCCTCCTACCTCTGCCTCCTGAGTGCTGGGATTAAAGGCGTGCGCCTCTACGCCTGGCATCTTTTTTCAACTAAACTATTTTATTGTCCTTTATTTTTTTCCTTTTATTGATAGCTTCCATAGTTATAGACAATAAACCATGATAATTCCCTCCCCTCTCCCACTTTCCCCTTCATAAATCTACACTCCATTGTATCCCCTCCCTTTCTTTTTTTTTTTTACATTTCTTTTTATTTATTTTTTATTTTCCCCCTCCCTTTCTACATTAGTCTCTCTTTTATTTTGATGTCATCATCTTTTCCTCCTATTATGAGGGTCTTGTGAAGATAGTGCTAGGCACTGCAAGGTCGTGGATATCTAGACCAATTTCTCTGGTTGATTGCATTGTAGGCAGTCCTACTCTGCCACCTCTTTCAATGGACCCTGGGCCTTGGGAGGTGTGATAGAGACGTTTCTGGGCTGAACATTCCTCAGTCATGCCTTCTTAGCACTATGGTGCCTTTGGGTCATCCCAGTGGTTACCCCCATCTGAAAAGAGAAGCTTCTTAAGCTGGGCGTGGTGGCTTTAATCCCAGCACTTGGGAGGCAGAGGTAGGATTGCTGTGAGTTCGAGGCCACCCTGAGATTACATAGTAAATTCCAGGTCAGCCTGAGCTAGAGTGAAACCTTACCTCAAAAAACCAAAAAAAAAAAAAAAAAAAAGAGAGAGAAGCTTCTTGAGAGTAGCATTAATATATGGGTATGAAAATTAAGTAAAGCACTTACAGAGCAGTTTGGTGGGCATAATATACACATTTAGCCAGGCAAGAGCAGGCATTACACTCCTAAGGCTCATGACCGCCCCCACCACTGGTTTTTAGTATCACGAGTGGGCCTCCACTCCAATTAGAGAGTGGTTGGTTTTTCTCCATAACAGACATGCTACTATTGCATCCATTGGCTAATTTGGCCTGACTGGCCAAACTTGAGGCTTGCAGTGTCCACTTTTTACACCACTGATGGCTTGTGTCTCCCATAAGTCTGCATCCAGTGCAGCTTTTTCCAGCTTTCAGTTGGCTGGTCTATAGGGAGAAGGTTTTCACCTCAGCCCCAGTTTGATTTCTCAGTGACCTTGCATCCCAGGCATGTGGAGTCTTTAGCAATAGGGTCTTACCGTCTATTCCTGGTGGAAAACCAAGAACTTTGGCAATAGCCTGTGATGTTTTATGGGCATCAGGGACATCCCTGGCCAGCAACTCACTGGAAGGTATCCCATCTCTGGCACTGAAATTTTTCTAATAGTCTGTAGCTTCTGCATCTGTCATTATCCAAGGAAGTAGGTTATCATGTGACTTACAATAGTGTTAGGTGAAATTGTTATATTGTACTTTTTCTTTTCTTCTTTCTGTCTTACAATTTTTTTTCGGTGGTTTGAGGTAAGGTCTCACTCTAGCCCAGGCTGACTTGCAATTCAATATGTAGATTCAGGGAGGCCTCAAACTCACAGCAGTCCTCCTAACCTTGGCTTCCCAAGTGTTGAGATTAGAGGTATGTGCCACCATGCCTTGCCCTGGCTAGTTTTTTTTTCCTCAATTTTATTTCTTTATTTTTGTTTTTTCAATGTAGGGCCTCTCTCTTGCCCAGGGTGACCTGGAATTCACTATGTAGCCTCAGTGTGGCCTCATACTCATGGTGATCCTCCTACCTCTGCTTCCTGGGATTAAAGGCATGTACTACCATGCCTACTGCATTTAAAAGAAATTTGTTGAGAGACAGTCAGTCAGCAGACAGACATACATTGTGGGTGTGCCATGGACTTTTGCCACTTTATTCGATTTTTATTTATTCATTTGAGAGAGACAGATAGAGAAAGAGACAGAGAGAAAGAGAGACAGAGAGAGAGAGAATGGGCGCATCAGGGCCTCCAGCCATTGCAAACGAACTCCAGATGCGTGCGTCCTCTTGTGCATCTGGCTAACGTGGGTTCTGGGGAATCAAGCCTCGAACTGGGGTCCTTAGGCTTCACAGGCAAGCGCTTAACCGCTAAGCCATCTCTCCAGCTCTTGACTTTTTTTTTTTAAATTTAATTTATTAGTTTTCTTTTCAGTAAATACAGGCAGTTTGGTACCATTATTTAGGCTCATCTGTGATCTACCCCCTCCCATTAGACCCTCCTTGTTAATGAAAATGGGTCGTGCATTGTGGAGTTAGCCCCCAGTTATTAGTATGATAAATGTCTCTGCAAATCATGACCCAACATGTAACTCTGACATTCTTTCCGCCCCCTCTTCCGCAAGATTTCCCTGAGCCATGTTGGGTTCATTTTTGGTCTGCTTCAGTGCTGAGGTGTTGGGGGCCTCTGAGGCTCTGGCTCTCTGATTTGGTAGGAGTTGATTTTTCTCTGCGTTGATCTCCTTCCCCTTTGTGCTGGTATCCGGTTCACAGGAAAACATCACCCTTGCTTATTTTGCCAGTTGTCCTTAGTTTCAGTTGGGCCCCTTTTGAGGTATGTTGGGGCAGCTCTCTTCTTAGGATCTGCATCTATCTGGAAAAGAGAAGCAGATTCTCCAACGGAGAGTAAGTTAGCACCCGGAAAATTGAGATAACACTTACTTTTTTGATAGACAGTTTGATAGGTGTAGGCCCTCTTATACCCCGTGATTGATGGTAGCTTGATATTGTAGAGTGGGCTTGTGTTTGGGTATGGTTCTGACTTGTTTCCCAGCTCCAGCTAAGGATCTAGTACCACTGAGTGGATCAGTTAGCCAAATCAAGAGCAATTGATTCCTCACCATGGCTGTGTACCACTATTGCACTTGTGTGGGCATCACATCCGGTTATTTGTTGCTAATTAGGTTAAACAATGTGTTGCTTGGACAGATCTTGGTCATTTCCCCCAGTCGCCTATGTAGCGCCTTCTGGCACTAGACACGCTGACTGTCTGGGGACTGACTCTCTCCTGGCTTCCAGCCATGTCATTCCATTTTACGTGTCAGCTGCGTATGGAGTCTTCAGCAATAGGGTCTTACCACTGGCCTTTGGTGGGTCATCAAGTACTCTGACAGAAGTCTGTCATTATTTTGGGAAACCTTGTAGGTTTCTCTGATCAAAAGCTCATTGTGGATGGTAGGCCCAAGCTGGAAGTGGGGGTTACAGGTCAGTGTCCACTAAGAAATTGAGGAAAAAGATAACTAATATACAAGAGTTAGAGAGGAGAGAGATAGAGGGGAGAGGGAGAGAGGGAGGGAGGGAAGATGTAGGAGATTTAGGTCAGTCTTGATCCTACCCTCTCCAGTGTCTTGTGGTTCAGGTGTTTCCTGTAAGGGTCTAGTGAAGGTTCAGCCATTTGGTCTGTCTTTTAGGAAGTAGAATTTTATGGTACCATTGCCGTTTGGGTTCGGATTACTGTTTTCCACCCTTTGATTCCCTCCCCGCCCTCCCATCCATCTTATTGTCTAGTCCATGAGGTACTTGCTGGGTATGTAAGACATCTTGGGCAGATTCAGGTTAGGTGTTGCAGATGAGTGAGACTATGTGTCGATTTTTTTTCTGTGATTGGGTAAGTTCGCTGAGAATAATCTGTTCCAGGTTCAACCATTTTTCCTCAAATTTCTTTATGTCGTTTTTTCTTACTGCTGTATAGAATTCCATTGTGTAGATATACCACATCTTTGTTATCCATTCTTCTAATGATGGACATCTGGGTTGATTCCAGCTTTTCAGCTCTTGACTTTTGCCACTTTAAATGAGTTCCAGATATATGTGTCCCTTTGTTCATCTGGTTTTACGTGGGTACTGGGGAGTTGAATCTTGAGCTAGCAGGGTTTGCAAGCATGTGCCTTTAACCACTGAGCAATCTCCTGAGCCTTCTAATGGTGTCTTTTTTTTTTTTTTTCCCCAAGGTAGGGCCTCACTCTAGCCCAGGCTGACCTAGAACTCATTCTGTAGTCCCAGGCTGGTCTTGAACTCACAGCAATTCTTCTACCTCTGCCTCCTGAGTGCTGGGATTAAAGACATGCGCCACTGGGATTATAAATTTATTTTTATATATTATGACCGAGAGAGAGAGAGACAGACAGACAGACAGACAATGGGTGTTCCAGGGCCTGCGGCCACTGCAAACAAACTCCAGGTGCATGTGCATTTGGCTTACATGTTTTCTGGGGAATCGATCCTGGGTCTTTAGGCTCCACAGCCAAGTGCCTTCCTTACCAGCTAAACCATCTCTCCAGTCCTCAAATGTTTTAATCATTGGTGTTCATGGTCTTTCTTTAAGGATAGGAGGTAGCCTGGAACTCACTGTGTAGCCCTAGCTCATCTCAAACTATCAGTGACCCTCAGTTTGCTAAGTGGTAGGATTATTGGGTCACATCACCTTGCCAGGTTCTTTGAAGTTTGAATTTGCTTCTTTTGGCTATTTGATTTCATGCTGAGCCTATCTGGGTTTATTGTTGTTGCTATTGGTTGTTGGTCAGAGAGGATTTAATATTTGGCATTCTCATTTGCAAACAGCCCCATAGATCATGTTAAGTGGAAATGCAATGTACTGATTTTGATAACTGTAAGGAAGAGTGTGTCACTTGGATATTGGGTGCACTCAGTGACATGTAAGCATGCCTATCTTTTGCTTAGGAGTGTTACCAGCAATTCTCATAAACTGAAATAAAAAACAAAACAAAACATTGTTTTGCTGGAAAAATAGCCATTGTGAGTAAGAGAGCCAAATTTAATTATTGTCAAGAAGACACTTCCAAACCAGGCATGGTAGTGTATAATTTAATCCCAGTATTTAGGAGGCTAGATAGTAGGATCTCTGTGAGTTTGAGGCGAGCCCAAGACTATATAGTGTATTCCAGGACAGTCTGGACTAGAGCAAGACCCTCTTTTGAAAAACAAAACAAAACAAAACAACAGTTCCATTGTAGAATAAGGATATGCACAGAACACAGTGAGCTCTTAATAAGACTTGACTAAGGAGAAATTTTGAGGAGCTTACAAAGATTTTTTTTCCCAAGGTAGGGTCTCACTTTAGCTCAGGCTGGCCTGGAATTCACTATGTAGTCTCAGGGTAGCCTCAAACTCACAGTGATCCTCCTACCTCTGCCTCCCAAGTGCCTTACAGAGATTTTTTGTATTTGTGATTCTGGGAATTTTCCAAGGTTAGATTAAAAAAACTATTACAGTTCTGGACAATGTGTTGACTGAAAAGGTTATTAAACATGCGTTACAATCTCATTTAAAGTAGTTTGTAGTTATCTGACCTTGACTAATCCATACCATTCCTTTTGTAAAAGAGGATTGAGACATTTGATTGCTCAGGCTGCTGGTTATGTAATGCAGGTTGTGTTCTAGAGAAGGCTGGCCATCTGGTTAAGGGAAGGAAGGGTTGGAGGTGAACTCTTGGCCACCCTGTACAACAAGCAGGGCCTGAGCCTGGCACCATGTCTGCTTTGGGCAGGCATGCCTTTTAAAATAGCCTTCCCTGGGGCCCAGCTGTGCAAGTATCCAGTGGCTCTGTACTGTGGCTGGGAAGTGGGAGGAGGACACTACGTTTGCTCAGAGGTGCTGCATAGGCAATGGTGAGCCTGTCTCTGTCTGCTTCCTAGGATTGTTATGAAGAGCAATGAGATAATAGGTGTAAATGTACTTTGGAAAAGCATAGTGGTACACAAATATAATGTCTTGCTTTTGCTGTTCATCTGTGGTTTATTTTAGGGTAGATACGACAAGAATTGAATACTCCATTCCTTTAAGAGAAAACTGGGCACTACCATATTTTGCATGCCAAGTTGCTGCACTTACAGGCTATTTAAAAAGCAACTTAAATACTAATGCAGAGGTAAGACACAAATGTTTTATACATGTCAGTTAATTCTGATGCAGTAAAAATGTACTTAAAATATTTAATTAACTTAAGAGAGAGAGAGAGAATGGGCGTATCAGGGCATCTAGCCACTGCAAATGAATCCCACATGCATGTGCCATCTTGTACATCTGGCTTTATGTGGGTGCTGGGGTTCTTTGGCTTTACTGGCAAGTGCCTTAACCACTAAGCCATCTCTTCAGCCCTACCTTTTTTCTTTGTAAGGTATTTTACTTATTTGTGTATTTATTTGAGACAGAGGGAGGGAGGGAGGACGACAGAGAGAGAGAGAATTGGTGCACCAGAACCTCTAGCCACTGCAAACAAACTCCAGATGCATGTGCCACCTTGTCTGTCTGGCTTTACATGGGTAGTGGGGAATGGAACCCAGGTCCTTTGGTTTTGCCAGCAAGTGCCTTAGCCACTAAGCCATATCTCTAGTCCCAACTTTTTGGCTTTTTGAGACAAGGTCTCATGTATGTAGTCCAAGCTGGCCTCGAACTCACTATGTAGCTAAAGCTGGCTTTAACTCCAGACCCTCCTGCCTCCACTTCTTTAGTGCTAGGATTAAAGGTGTGCACCACCATACCCAGTAGTGGTACATAATTTGTAAATTAGTCATATTAAGTTATATTTAGTGATGTATAGTTACTATATATTAAAGGATGTGGTTGGATAGTTTTTTGTATAATACTATTACTCTATAATCTGAGGATAATCACTTATTTTCAGGAAAACAGATGTTACATTGTTAGTGTAGTTACCTAATTACTTAATTTTCAATTAATTTGTGTGTGTGTGCACCATGGCACACAAGGGGAGGTCAGAGGACAACTTCAAGGTGTCTGTGCTGTGCCTTTTCTGAGACAGATTCTCTTGCTGCTATAAAGGAACTGCCAGACTATAAACAAACATCAGATTAGCTGGCCAGTGAGTTCTCGCTCTGCCTCCCATTGTCATAGATACAGTGGGATTACAGATACATGTGCCAATTCTCCAGTGTTCTGGTTCTTTTTTGAAATCTGAAAGAATACTGCTTTTTCCTTGGTGACAAATGTCTCATAAATAGCAAACTTTAATTAAATTTAAAAAATGCTGGGAATAGTGACACACACATACTTTGGAGGCTGTAGGAGGATCACTGTGAGTTTGAGGTCACCTGAGACTACATAGTGAATTCTAGGTCAACCTGGGCTAGACCAAAACCCTACCTTGAAAAGCCATAAACAAAGAAAAAAAATTGTTTTTTTGATTTATCTGTAGGCAGAGAGAGACAGGAGAAGAGAGAGAGAATGGGCATACCAGGACTTCTAGCTGTTGCAAATGAACTCCAGATGCATCTATCACTTTGTGCATCTGGTTTTACATGGGTACTGAGGAATTGAACCTGGATATTTAGGTTTTGCAGGCAAGAACCTTAACTGCTGAGCTATTTTTCCAGCTCTTAATTATTATAACTTTAATGTTTTATTTGTAAAACAACATTAACACATTTCAGGTTTATAGTTTTCCTTTTTGTTGCATTTGTGTAAAGAGCTTTCTGGAGCAAGAATGCTTTCTACAGTGGTGCAGTTCCAGGTCCATCCATTTTTCTGCAAATTTCATAACTTCATTTTTCTTTACTGCTGAGTAGAACTCCATTGTATAAATGTACCACATCTTCATTATCCACTCATCTGTTGAGGGACATCTAGGCTGGTTCCATTTCCCAGCTATTATAAATTGAGCAGCAATAAACATGGTTGAGCATGTACTTCTAAGGAAATGAGATGAGTCCTTTGGATATATGCCTAGGAGTGCTATAGCTGGGTCATATGGTAGATCAATCTCTAGCTGCTTTAGGAACCTCCACACTGTTTTCCACAATGGCTGGACCAGATTGCATTCCCACCAGCAGTGCAGAAGGGTTCCTTTTTTTCCACATCCCCGCCAACATTTATGATCATTTGTTTTCATGATGGTGGCCAATCTGACAGGAGTGAGATGGAATCTCAATGTAGTTTTAATCTGCATTTCCCTGATGACTAGTGACGTAGAACATTTTTTTAGGTGCTTATATGCCATTCGTATTTCTTCCTTTGAGAATTCTCTATTTAGCTCCTTAGCCCATTTTTTGATTGGCTTGTTTGATTCCTTATTAGTTAACTTTTTGAGTTCTTTGTATATCCTAGATATTAATCCTCTATCAGATATATAGCTGGCGAAGATTTTTTCCCATTCTGTAGGTTGCCTCTTTGCTTTTTTCACAGTGTCCTTTGCGGTGCAAAATCTTTGTAATTTCATTAGGTCCCAGTGGTTAATCTGTGGTTTTATTGCCTGAGCAATTGGGGTTGTATTCAGAAAGTCTTTGCCAAGACCAATATGTTGAAGGGTTTCCCCTACTTTTTCCTCTAGCAGTTTCAAAGTTTCCGGTCTGATGTTAAGGTCTTTAATCCATTTGGACTTAATTCTTGTGCATGGCGAGAGAGAAGAATCTATTTTCATCCTTCTGCAGATATTTATCCAGTTTTCAAAACACCATTTGCTGAAGAGGCTGTCTCTTCTCCAATGAGTATTTTTGGCATTTTTATCGTCAGATTGTTTTTTTAGTAGATTATGTGACTGCTTTCTATAGTTCAGTTATTTTTTTGCAGTACACAAACATAGAGCCTCAGACTTTTTCTTTTGAGGTAGGGTTTCACTCTACCCCGGGCTGACCTGGAATTTACTCTTTAGTTTCAGGATGGCTTCAAACTCATGGCGATCCTCCTACCTCTGCCTCCTGTGTGCTGGGATTAAAGGCTTATACCACCATGCCCAGCCCTCAGACTTTTTAGTCAAGTGCTGTACCACTGAGCTACATGTTCATCCCAGGCCTTCAGTTTTTTTTTTTTTGTTTAATTTTTCTGAGGTTGGGCCTTACTTTACCCCAGGCTGACCTGGAACTCTAACTCTAGCTGGCCTTGACCTCACAATACTCCTCCTATCTCTGCCTCCTGAATCTGGTGGTACCACATATGCGGCCTGTATTTTTGTTTTTAGAGACATGGTCTCATGTAGCTTCGTCTAGCCTTAAACTCATTTGTGGTAGAGGATGGCTTTGAACTTCTGATACTCTTGCCTCTACCTCCCAAGCACTAAGATTAGTCATATGCTATTAGTTATACTTGTGCCTTTGTTTTTACATATTTTAAAACATTTTCATAAATTTAATTTTCCCATTTATAATATGTTGTTATCTTTCTGAATACCTTTTATTGTCATATTTTGTGCTCTGCATTTTTTTATGCTTATTTTTGCACAGGAAAGTAGGTTCTTACTTTGGCCCAGATTGACCTTGAACACAGTGATCTTCCTACCTTAACCTCCCAAGTGCAGGCATGAAAGATGTGCGATACCATGTACCATGTCCCACTCTTTAGGTAGAAGTTTGTTTACATGTGCTTGTGTAGTATGTTTGGCATAGTGTGTGTGTGGTAATGCATGTGTGTGCACGCCAATGTACACATGAGGCTAGAGGAGCACGTCAGGTGTCCTCTGTTGCTCCTTGTGTGTTTCCTTGAACCAGAGTCTCTCTTTGAACCTGGAGCTGCCATTTTTTCAAGTTCTAGTGATTCTCCAGTTTCAGCTTCCTGCAAGACTGGGGTTACAGGTGTGTTTGGCTGCTCCCAGCTGCTTACATGGTTGCTGGGGAATCAAACTCAGGACTGTCTTGAGGGCCTCACTCACACTTGTGTGGCAAGTGCTGTTACCCACTGTAACTGTCAGGTTTACATCATTGTGAGAAAACACCTGATGAAGAGAAGCTTGTTGGGGGACAAAGGTTTATTTTGGCTTACAGATTTTAGGAGAAGTTCCATGATAGCAGGCGAAAATGATGACATGAGCAGAGGGTGGAAATCACATCCTGGCCAACATCAGATGGACAACAACATTAGGAGAGTGTGCCAAACACTGGCAAGAGGAAACTGACTATGATACCCATAAGTCCACCCCCCAAAATACACTGTTTTCAGGAGGTATTAATTCCCAAATGTCCTTCAGCTGGGGACCAAGCATTCAGAACAACTAAGTTTATGGGGACACCTGAATCAAACTACCACATTTTTCCCCTGGTCCCCATAAAATGATAACCATACATGATGTAAAATGCAAAGCATTCAGCTGGATGTGGTGGTACACGCCTTTAATTCCAGCACTTGGAAGGCAGAAGTAGGTGAATCATCATGAGTTTGAGACCACCCTGAGACTACATAGTGAATTCCAAGTCAGCCTGGGCTAGAGTGAACACCTACCTTAAAAAAAAACCCAAATAATAATAATTGACTTTCGGCCAAGATGGCGACCACCTAACTGCACAGCACATCCCCGGGAAAGAAAGATAGATGTAGATCCTAAGGAGAGAGCCACCCCATCATACCTCAAAAGGGCCCTGGCTGAAACTAAAAACAATTGGTGAAACAAGCAAGGGTACTGTTTTCTTGGTGAACCGGGTACCAGCACAAGGGTGAACGAGATCAACACAGAAAAAAATCAACTCCTACCAAATCAGAGACCCAGAGGCCCCCCAACACCTCATCACTGAAGCAGACCAAAAATGAACCCAATGTGGCTCAGGGAAATTTTGCAGAAGAGGGGCCAGAAAGAATGTCAGAGCTACATGTTGGGTCATGATATGCAGACATTTATTCTACCTCTAACTGTGGGCTGACTCCAGAATGCATGACCCATATACTTCAACAAGGAGGGCCCAAGGGGACTGGGTAGGTAATGGATGAGCCTAATAATGATACCAAATTGACTGTATTTGCTGAGTACAAAACTAATTAATAATAATAAAAAAAAGAATTCAGATCTTTGGAAGGTGTCTGAATTCTGAAGGAAAAAAAACCCAAATAATAATAATAAAATTAAAAAGTAATGCATTCATCCAACTTTAAAAGTCCCCCCATAGTTTTTAATCAATTCCAATGATGCTCAAACTCCAAGATCTTTTAGCTGAGCCATAATACCAAAAAACCCATAATGGCACAGAAAAAACATATTGCAAAAGATGGCATTGGGCATAGCAAAGAAATTTTCAACCAATACAAAATTTAGACAGGACAAATATCAAACTCTGTAGCTCCAAATCCAACAACTGCAGTCAGTAACAAGTCTCCAAGTCCAATAATTCTTACCACTGACAAGTCTTGGAGTTCCAATTCCGCCCCTCAAGCTAGACTACTCACAGTCCTGGAACACTTCATTTGGAGCCTGCAGCTCTTCTTGGCAGCCATCCCATAGTCCTGGCATCTCCACTGGGTCTCCACTGCAACCCACGGTTCATCGTTATGACTCCGTTGGGTCTCCATGCAGATAATCCAACAAGCCTGCTTCACACTGCCCATGGCTATTTCCAAAATACAAAACTGTATTGCAAATTCAATGACCCTCTCTTTCTTACATTTGTGATACTTCATAATACCATGTGGGCTGCCAACTTGTTAATTCAGGGTGGAAATAAAGCGGACTTTGAAGAACAGGACACTCCTTCAGCATTCAGGCCCCTTCCGAAGAGTCTGCATTCTTCCTATTGTGCCAATGCAGGTCAGTTGGCCCAATCTCAGTGGTTGTATTCTCTCAAACAATTGCAGCTGAATAGGCATCAGTTTTGGCCAAATATTTCATTTTTTTTTTTTCTGTACCATATCCCTTTGCTCATACCAGTCAATTTCTATACAATGCCACCATGCACAAGTTCTCAGGACACAGGTATAAGAGCAAGTCTCTCACACAAGTTGCTTCTAGTCCAGTCCAGGCAAAGCTCACAGTCCATAGTTCTTACTGCATTCAGGTCTTTCAAGTCTGACCAGAATAGTCCATCAAGCTGTATTTACAGTGCTGCAAGGCATCTCTTAGGCCAAGATTCCAAAATCCTTTCACATTCCTCTCAAAAATCACTCCAAAAGGCCAAAAACCACACAGTCAGGTTTTTAACATGAATAATCCCACTTGTCAGTACCAACTTCACTGTTGCAGTCTTCTTTGCATTGCTGTTTGAAAACACCTGACCAAGAGCAGCTTATGGGGAGGAAAAAAAGGGTTTATTTTGGCTAACAGACTTGAGGGGAAGCTCCTTGATGGCAGGGGAAAATGATGATATGAGCAGAGGGTGGACATCACCTCCTGTCTTAGCCAACATCACATGGACAACAGCCATAGGAAAGTGCCAAACACTGGCAAGAGGAAGCTGGCTATAATACCAGTAAGCCATCCCCAACAATACACTGGCTCCAGGAGGTGTAAATTCCTAAATCTCCATCAGCTGGGAACCTAGCATTCAGAATACTGAAGTTTATGGGAGACACCTGAATCAAACCACCACACCCACTGAGCCATCTCCCCAGCCATTGTAACTTTTCAATTTTAGCTTTTATAAACTGAAAATAAGTGTACATGTTGTACACATGGTTAAAAAAATAATTTTGGGAAGAGGCTGGAGAGATGGCTTAGCAGTTAAGGCACTTCCCTGCAAAGTCAAAGGACCGAGGTTCAATTCCCAGGATCCACATAAGCCAGAGGCACAAAGTGGCACATGCATCTAGCGTTCATTTGCACTGGCTGGAGGCCCTGGTGCACCATCTCACTCTCTGCCTCTTTCTCTGGACATTCATGGTCCTGATGGGCGGGGGATGGGAGACTTTGCAGGGTGCCTGGAGTTGTACCAGAGCTGCTCCACTGGTCCCGTTTGTATTCTCCTTCAGCATCTGGTCTGGGGCATCTTCCCCTTCAGGTTTCTGGACTTTGCAAGGAGACTGATGTGAGTGGAAAATCCCCTCACATTTTTCCTGCTTCTGTTGCTCTGCACCGCCATCCAGGAGGGTGATAGGCTCACAGATTGGGACTGCTGGTACCTTGACAGGATTATTCTGGCCACTTTCCTCCATTCTGGAAGATCTTGGTTTCTCCTGCTTCTCTGCTGTGGTGGATAATAACTTATATACCCTTTACTTTTCAATAGAAGAATGTATTTTGCAGTGTTTCTCTTTATTTCCCTCCCTAGGCTGCTTTGGTATGACTAGTACACTGCCATCTTACCAGAAGAATTTTTTAAAATTTCAACTTTATTTGAGAGAGAATGAAACCTACATAGAGGTGATTATGGGCATGCCAGGGCCTTCCTACCACTGCAAACACTCTCCATATACACGTGCCACTTTGTGCATCCGGCTTTATATGGGTGCTAGGGAATTGAACTCAGGTTATCAGGCTTTGCAAGCAAGTGCCTTTAACTGCTGAGCCATCTCTACAGCCCCTGTATATATTTTTGTTGTTGTTTATTTGATTTTTAAAAAATATTTTATTATTTATTTGACAGAGAAAGAGGGAGAGAGAGAGAATGGCCATGCCAGGGCCTCCAGCTACTGCAAACAAACTCCAGATGCATGTGCCCCCTTGTGCATCTGGCTAACATGGGTCCTGGGGAATCTAACCTGGGTCCTTTGGCTTTGCAGGCAAATGCTTGAACCGCTAAGCCATCCCTCCAGCCCTGTTTGATTTTTGAGAAAGGGTCTCGCTCTAGCCCAGGCTGACCTGGAATCCACCCTGTAGTCTCAGGGTGGCCTCGAACTCATGGCTGTCCACCTACCTCTGCCTCCTGAATGCTGGGACTAAAGGCATGTACCAGTGTGTGTGGTTCTCTGTATTTCTCTTTCTTTCTTTTTTCCCCTGTATTTGTTTCTTACTGGCATAAAGAACAAATGGATATTTTGAGATACAGGTGGGAAGATCTCTGTTATCTCTAGTCAATTCCATTGGTTTTTGCTTGTTTACAGTGCTATGGATAGAACCTTGCAGCCTTGTGCATACCAGGCACCATGGTTCCACACCTTTAGTTCCAATTCCTTCCATTTCCTTTCTTTTCAGAATCTTGTGGATTTCTCTCTTCCCTCTACTCCTTCCTCTCTGTCCTATATCACCACAATTGTGGTTTTTTTTTCCCCTATGTTGAAAAATACTCCACAGTATCCATTAAATCTTCACTTTCTCTGTCTTTCTTCCATATATTAAGATGAAGGGTGGGAGGGGAAACTGGACTAGAGAGATGGGTCAGTGGATAAAGTGCTTGACATGTATGCACGAGGACCTTAGTCAGGGGTTAAGCTCCCCTAAACCCATGTAAAGCCTGAATGCAGTAAGTGTCTGTAATCCTTGCTTTCCTATGTGGAATGGGAGGTGGAGGTAGAATAAACTTGGAAATGCATGGGCTAGTCAGCCCGGTGTAGGCAGGGGTGAAAAGCAAGAGACCTACCTCAGAACAAGGTGGATGGTGACCTTTGTCATGGAACCAGTGACTGCACCCACCCCCGCACACGGAGTAGGTCAGTGGATAAAGTGCTTGCACACAAGTGTGAATGCCTGAGTTCAGACCCCTAGAGCCCGCATAAAGCCAGCGCAGCACAAGTGTCTGTCATACAGCATGTCCAAATCAAGATGGAAGGTGGAATCAGGAGAGTCCACACAAGCTCCCAGGCCAGGTAGCCTGGTGGATGTAGTGGTGAACTATGGGAGACCCTGCCTCAAACAAGGTAAAGGCAAGGATGGACTCCTAAAGTCCTCTGACCACCCTTGCTCCCAGTGGTCATGATCACAGCCAAGAAATTAACATGCAGAACCTTGTTCAAATTTTACCAGCTTTTCTATGCACTCCCTCTCTCTTTTTTACTTTTATTTTTTATTATTTTGTTTTTAGAGGTAGGGTCTTACTATAGCCCATGTCCACCTGGAACTTACTCTGTTGTCTCAGGGTAGCCTTAAACTCATGGTTATTCTCCTACCCCTGCCTCCAAAGTGCTGGGATTAAAGGCGTGACCCTGGCAGCACTCTTTTTTCTTTTTTTTGTGTGTGTGGGCACTGGTACACAGTTTTATTATTATTGTTGTTTGGGTGCAGGATCTCACTCTAACTCAGACTGACCTAGAACTTACTCTGTAGTCCCAGTCTGGGCATGAATTTACAGTGACCATTCTATATCTGTCTCCCAAGTGCTGGGATTAAAATATTGTACCGTATAAAAAGGAGACATAAAGGGTAGAAAAAGGAAGGGAGGAGGATACTTAATAGGTTGATGTTGTATATATGTAATTACAATGATTGTAATGGGGAGGTAATATGATGGAGAATGGAATTTCAAATGGGAAAGTGTGGGGGTGGGGAGGGAGGGAATTGCCATGAGATATATTTTATAATCATGGAAAATGTTAATAAAAATGAAAAAAATATATTGTACCATAGCTGTGTGTGGTGCCACATGCCTTTAATCTCAGCACTCAGGTGGCTGAGTTAAGAGGTTTGCTCTGAGTTCAAGGCCAGCCTGAGGCTACAGCATGAGTTCCAGATCATTCTGGGCTAGAGTGAGACTTTCCTTGAAAAACAAACAAACAAGACTGCACTTAAGAGAGTGTACTGCTACACCCAGCAGTTTTGTGAATTTTTATCACATGCATAATTTTGAGTAATTGTTAGTAAAATCTAGGTAATTTTCTAGGATGGTCACTGTGTGTTCGAAGTCAGCCTGAGAGTACAGAGTGAGTTCCAGGGCAGCCTGGGCTAGAGTGAGACCCTACCTCAAAAACAAAAAAGGCATGATGGAACATGTCTTTAATCAGAACACATGGGAGACAAAGGTAGGAGGATCACCTTGAATTTGAGGCTAGCCTATACTTAGTGAATTTCAGGTCTGTGTGGGCTAGAGTGAAACCCCATGTTGAAAAACCAAAAAAAAAAAAAAAAGAAAAAAGAAAGAAAGAGTGGGAGGGAGATTATTTTCAGACAAAATAAGTAACTTCCACATTAATTGAAGCTTACCATCCATAGCCAGTAAAAACCATCATCTTCTCTTCTCTTCTCTTCTCTTCTCTTCTCTTCTCTTCTCTTCTCTTCTCTTCTCTTCTCTTCTCTTCTCTTCTCTTCTCTTCCTCTTCCTCTTCCTCTCTCTTCTCTTCTCTTCTCTTCTCTTCTCTCTTCTCTTCTCTTCTCTCCCTCTCCTCTCCCCTCCCCTCCCCTCCCCCTCCCCCTCCCCTCCCCTCCCCTCCCCTCCCCTCCCCTCCCCTCCCCTCCCCTCCCCTCCCCTCCCCTCCCCTCTTCTCTTCTCTTCTCTTCTCTCCCTTTGGGGAGGAAGAAAAATTCTAATGACCTAAGATTTTTAGTATGATGTTGAATGGCAACTGTTGATTTCTCACTGTGCCTCTTACTTAAGACCTTCCAGTTTGTGATGTTGAAATATTTTCTGGTGATTAAATTTTTATAGCAATAAAGCTCCTGACGCTTAGCTTCTTTCTATTGTTTTCCCAGAGGATTTGCTACTTGGTGATGAGTGCGTCAACTTACACCTTTATGATGATGTGGGAGTACAGTCACTATATCTTGTTTCTTCAAGCAATATCTCTGTTATTGCTGGATATCTTTACAGCAGAGCAAAGTGACAAGGTATGATGGCATGCTCAGGTGGTTAATGTAATGAAGAGAATAAATGTTTTTACAGGATTGTATCTTAAAATGCCTATTTCTTGCTGGGCGTGGTGGCACACACCTTTAATCCCAGCACTCAGGAGGCAGAGGTAGGAGGACCTCGGAGAGTTTGAGGCCACCCTGAGACTCCATAGTGAAATCCAGGTCAGCCTGAGCCACAGTGGTGAGACCTTACCTTGAAAAACCAACCAACCAACCAAACAAACAAAAAACCAAAACCAAAAAAATCCCTACTTCTATTTCTTCTTCTTTTTTAAATTGTTTTTGGTTTATTTTTATTTATTTATTTGAAAGTGACAAGAGAGAGAGAAAGAGGCAGATAGCGAGAGAGAGAATGGGTGTGCCAGGGCTTCCAGGCACTGCAAACAGACTCCAGACGCGTGCACCCCTTGTGCATCTGGGTAACGTGGGTCCTGGGGAATGGAGCCTCAAAATGGGGTCCCTAGGCGTCACAGGCAAGCGCTTAACCACTAAGCCGTCTCTCCAGCCCAGCCCACTTCTATTTCTTCATCCCTTATACTCAATGGTTCAGAACCCTGGTGAGTATCAATATTTAAGTTATCAGAGAGAATTTCACATAAAGGCTAGGGTGAAGTTCAGAATAGAGCGCTTGCCTCCATGTGCAAGGCCCTTGGTTTGATTCCTAGCAACAAAAAAACCCAAAGTCCCTGTAACTCCTAAATTTTTGTTAATGAGTAAGTAGAAAGTCTTAACTTACTTATTGATTGTTTGAAAGGGAAATGGGGTAATAGGTAATAGGAGGCTGAAGACATCATTGAGATTGCAGCCCATGGAAACAGCTGCCATTGCTATGCTGAGGAAACAAAGTGAAAATGTGGAATTACTAAATCTTAGAAATTTAGATGAGAGTTGTTCACAGGGACCTCAAACTCAGCCTCCTGAAAAGGTTGCTGCTCAGTTTCACATTATTGCTGAGCTCAGAAGCAGGCCCTTTGGAACTGGGACCCAGGCCTCTGAAGGTGAAGCTCTGGCCAGCTTCTCTTGGAGCTCTGGTGCTGGTGTTTCAGGTGTTTAGAAAAATTATAGGTTTTCAGAGCCTCAACAGGAAGGAATTATTCTGTTGGGGTCAAGAACTATCTCCCAAGTGAGGTGCACAGGAAGCAAGAGGAAGGAGCATTTGGCTTTATGTGGGTACTAGGGAACTGAACCCAAGCAGGCAGATTTACAAGTGCCTTTGACCTCTAGCCATCTCCCCAGGTAGCATCTCACTCTAGTCCAGGCTTACCTGCAATTCACTATGTAGTCTCAGAGTGCCTTGAACTCACTGCGATTTCCTCTGTCTCTGGAGTTCTGGGACTAAAAGCATGTGATACCATGCCCAGCTAAGATTATGGTTTTCAATTTATGTAATTTGAGATTGCATAAATGACTTTTTTTTAAAGACAGAATCTTACTGTGTAGATTAGGCTGACATCATAATCTTCTTGTATCAGCTTCCCAAATGCTGGGGTCACAGCAATGTGCCATCCAGCCCACTATAAAGATGATTTTAATAAGGAAAACCAAGTAAACTTAAGTATGGCCCTAGTGAAAGTTCTTCAAGTCTGATTCAACACCCATGGCTCTGTTTTGTCTCAGTAGAGTTCTAAGAAGAAAGTGTTGAGTTTATTAAACAATAGCCTTAAAAATATGGAGTAAGCTGGGCATGGTGGCGTATGCCTTTAATCCCAACACTCAGGAGGCGGAGGTAGGAGGATCTCAGTGAGTTCGAGGCCACCCTGAGACTACATAGTGAATTCCAGGTCAGCCTGAGCTACAGTGAGACCCTACCTTGAAACAACAACAAAAAAAATGGACTAAAATATAGACTAAACATTTCATAACACTGTCTTGAATTATCATAGAGCATTGCTGTATACCTGTCAAATCTGTCCTAAAGAAATTAATGAAAAAATGTGTAGTGAAATTAATTTTATTCTTGTCCCAACAGGTTTATGAAGTGTATAAAATCTATGTATTTTCCCTGTTTCTGGGATATTTATTGCAGTTTGAGAATCCAGCTTTACTGGTATCTCCTTTATTAAGTTTAGTAGGAGCTTTAATGCTCATTAAGTGCCTTCAGGTAAGTAATATGGTCTCTTTATTGTTTTTTTAAAATTGTTACTTATTTTATGCCTTACTTTGTTCATATGATTTTTCTCCCTAGCTGAATGTGAAAAAAGGAACTTTTGTAGCTAAAGTAATGATGGTGATTAAATTTTACTTGGTGT
Source organism: Jaculus jaculus (assembly GCF_020740685.1). Lineage (NCBI taxonomy): Eukaryota > Metazoa > Chordata > Mammalia > Rodentia > Dipodidae > Jaculus > Jaculus jaculus. The sequence goes on from NC_059103.1 coordinate 165,269,546, forward strand.
GTACTCTACCAGTGACATTGAATCTTATAATGAAGGTAAGTCTGAGATTCATTTAGTAAATTGAGTAGAGGAGTGTATTTAGGCCATATTTTAAAGAGATATTAAAGTAATAGAGTTTATCAAGTGATCATGAGTAGCGTGTTGGGTGAGAAAAGAGTATTTTGATTTTTGTAGCCAAGGATAGTTTCAGACTCCTTACGTATGTGAGGATGACACTGAACTTCTGGTTCTCTTGCCGATACCTCCCCAGTGCACCAACATGCCTACTTTTATGTGGTGCTGGGGATTAAACCCAGGTCTTGGCTCAGGCCTACAAGAACTCTACAAACAGCTACATCCTCAGCCTGCATTCTGATTATTTTATTATTTGAGAGAGAGAAAGAGGAAGAATGGGAGCATCAGGGCCTCCAGCTGCTGCAAACAAACTCTAGATTGCATTTGCCACTTTGTGCATCTGGTTTATGTGGGTCCTGTGGAATCGAACCTGGGTCCTTTGGCTTTGTGGGCAAGTGCCTTAACCGCAAAGCCATCTCCAGCCCTCTGATTCTTTATGTACTTAAAACAAAACAAAAAATAAAATAAAACCATTTCTATTCAACTTAAAATAGTGCCAGATATGGTGTCACATGCCTTTAATCCCAGCACTTGGGAGGCAGAAGTAGGAGGATCTCTGTGAGTTCAAGACCACCCTAAGATTACATTGTGAATTTCAGGTCAGCCTGGGCTAGAGTGAGACCTACCTTGAAGAACCAAAAAAATAATAACAAAACAGCATTACCCTATGGATAGTAAACAATCTGTGGAAAAATTAAGAAAAAAAGTGAAAAGGTTAGGATGGGCATATAACCCAGAACTTAGGAGGTGGAGGCTGTAGTTCAAGGTCATCCTCAGTGACCTAGTGAGTTGGAGGTTAGCCTGGACTACATGCCACTCTGTCTCAAAAGCAAAGCAAACAAATAAAACATCTTCAGGGCTGGGGAGATGGCTTAGCAGTTAAAGTGCTTGTCTGCAAAGGCTAATAACCTGGGTGTGGTTCCCCATTGTCCACATAAAACCAGATGCACAAAGTGGCGCATGCATCTGAGGCTCATTTGTAGTGGCTAGAGGCCTTGGCACACACATTCTCTCTGTATCATTCTTTCTGTCTATCTCTCTCTACTTGTAAATACATAAATATTTTAAAAAATCTTAAAAAGAGTAGGCTTCTTTTTTTTTAAACTTTTGCTAACAATTTTCATTATTATAAAAAATATCCCATGGCAATATCCTCCCTGCCCCCACTTTCCCCTTTAAAACTCCATTGTTCATCGTATTCCCTCCCCTTCTCAATCAGTCTCTCTTTTATTTTGATGTCATGATTTTTTCCTCCTGTTATGATGGTCTTGTGTCAGGCACTGTGAGGTCATGGATATCCAGGCCATTTTAGGTCTGGTGGAACATGTGATAAGGAGTCCTACCCTTCCTTTGCCTTTTATTTTCTTTCTGCACCTCTTCTGTAATAGACTCTGAGCCTTAGAAGGTGTGATAGAGATATTGCTGAGCACTCCTCTGTCATTTCTTCCCAGCACCGTGATGCCTTCTGAGTCATTCCAAGGTCACTGCCATCTGGAAAGGGAAGGTTCTCTACCAAAAGTGAGAGTAACATTAATATATAGGTATGAACATTAACAGAAGTGCTTACTGGGTAGTTTGGTAAGCATAGTATATAAATTTAGCCAGACAGCAGCAGAAGTTACACCCTAAGGGCTCATGACTATCCCTGTTGTATGTTTTCAGTATCAGGGATGTATTCCCTCCCGTGGAGCAGGCCTCCAGTCCAGTTGGAGGGCAGTTGGTTTCCACCATGACAGACGTGCCACTATTGCACCCGTTGGCTTGTTTGGCCAGGCTGGCCAGTTATAAGGCTTGCAGTGTCCACTGTTGAGTATCTTCACTGGTGATCTCTTTCTCCTATTGAACTGCATGGAGAATGGCTTCTTCCAGCTTTCTGTCAGCTGGTCTACATGGAGGAGGTTATCAGCTCAGTTCCATCAGGATTTCTCAGTGGCCTTGCAGCCCATGTGGAGTCTTTAGCAATAGGGTCTTACCATCTATTCCTAGTGGGAAACCAAGGGCCTTGGCACTGGCCTATAATGTTATGGGGGCATCAGGGACCTCCCTGGCCAACAACTCACTGGAAGGTATCCCATTCCTGGCACTGAAAATTTTCTAGCAACAATCTATGGCTCCTGAGTGTTCCATTGTCCAAAACAGTAGGATTTCATATGATTTATTTATATCTTCTTAGATTTTAATTAGCCCTCCCTCCACCCTTCCTTTACTCAATCTCCTCCCCTGACCTCACTTTGGGCCTTTTCACCCCCATTAATCTGTTCTTCTACTTACATATATACAATACCATCCTATTAAGTACCCCCCTTCCTTCCTTTCTCTTCCCTTTATATCTCTTTTCTAGCTTACTGGCCTCTGCTACTGAGTTTTTTCTTTCTCACACAGAAGCCCAATCTGTAGCTAGGATCCACATACGAAGAGAGAACATGAGACACTTGGCTTTCTGGGCCTGGTTTATCTAACTTAGTATAATCCTTTCCAGATCCATCCATTTTCCTGAAAATTTCGTAACTTCATTTTTCTTTACTGTTGAGTAGAACTCCATTGTATAAATGTGTCATATCTTCATTATCCACTCATAAGTTGAAGGATATGTAGGTTGGTTCCATTTCCCAACTATTCTGAATTGAGGAGTAGGTTTCTTGAAGCAAGTGTACTAACATAGAAATATTCTTACTATTCCAGTATAGTTTTATACCTGAGCATACAGTGTAATGCAATAGTGCCAGTGAATCTTGTGATTGTGCTTCACAGTGAATTTAATTCATTATTCATTTTTATTTTTTTAGGTTTTTCAAGTTAGGGTCTTACTCTAGCCCAGGTTGACTTGGAATTCACTATGTGGTCTTAGGCTGGCCTTGAACCCATAGCAATCCTCCTACCTCTGCTGAGTGCTGGAATTAAAGGTGTGCACCACCACACCAGGCTTAATTTACTATTCTTTCAGACTTGCTTTATTTTCTATCACCAATAATTGGGAAAAAAAGCATGTTATAAAAATTACAAGCATATGAAGTACTGCTTAACTAATGGTTTCTACTTATGTGAGACTGGCATTTTAAAACTTCATGTTTTTCTCTTCTAGATGTTTATCCCACATAAAGAAAATGGGCATATGCTGAAATTCCTTGAAGTAAAATTTGGACTAAACATGACTAAGTAAGTTGTAGATTATACAAGTTTACTTAAATCTGTACCACTTGGAAAATAAAGAGCAAGAACACTTGATGGAGGAAATATTAGCTACTCCTTTAGTGTGACAAAATACCTATGAAAGGGAAAGGATAAATTTTTTTAAGTTATTTATTAGAGACAGAGAGAGGGAGGGAGAGAGAGAATGGGAATGCCAGGGCCTCTAGCTAGTACAAATGAACTCCAGACGCATGCACCACCATGTGCATATGGCTTACATGGGACCTAGAGAATTGAACCAGGGTCCTTAGGCTTCATAGGCATGCACCTTAACTGATAAGCCATCTCTCCAGCCCAGAAAGGATTAATTTTGACTCACAGTTTCATGGACATTTGCACCATTATTTCTGGTTTATGTAATGAAAGAGGCTGCTCTTGTGTGTAGCTTGAAAGAGAAGGAGAGACTCAGACAGAGGGAAAGGAGACGAGACACATCTTTCAAAGGCATGCCTCCAATGATGTAGTTCATCCAAGTAGCCTCCTAATGTTTCTACCACCTCTGAATGATGGCATTGATTATCAATGAATTAATTTTAATCCATTGATAAAATCGGACTTTTGAGGGAGGACACTGCATATTCAAACCATAACACTTGGGAATATAAAGCAGTAGTTGTTTTCTTTTTATTGACAACTTCTGTAATCGTAGACAATATCACATTTTTTCTTCCCTCTCCAACTTTCCCTTTTGAAACTCCATTCTCCATCATATTCCCTCCCCATCTCAATCGATCTCTCTTTTGTTCTGATGTCATGATCTTTTCCTTTTTTTATGATGGTCTTGTGTAGGTATTGTCAGGCACTGTGAGGTCATGGATATCCAGGCCATTTTGTGTCTGATGGAGCATGTTGTAAGGAGTCCTGTCCTTCATTTGGCTCTTACATTCTTTCCTCTTCCTCAGTGGACCCTGTGGTGATTTGATTCAGGTGTCCTCCATAAACTTAGGTGTTCTGAATGCTAGGTTCCCCAGCTGATGGAGATTTGGGAATTAATGGCTCCTGGAGGGAGTGTATTGTTGGGGGGGAGGCTTATGGCTATTATAGCCAGTTTCCCCATGCCAGTATGTGGCACACTCTCCTGTTGCTGCTGTCCACCTTACGTTGGCCAGGCATTTTCCCCTGCCATTGTGGAGCTTTCCCTCGAGTTTGTAAGCCAAAATAAACCTCTTTTCCCCAGAAGCTTCTCTTGGTTGGGTGATTTCTACCAGCAATGAGAGCCTGACTGCAACAGTAAAGTGGTACCGAGGAGTGGGGTTGCTGCTAGACACCTGACTGTGTGGCTTCTCTTGGAGCTGATTTTCAAGAGGAATGTGGAAGGATTTGAAACCTTGGCCTAAGAGATGCCTTGCAGTGCTGTAAGTACAGCTTGATGGCCTATTCTGGTTGGAGTTGAAAGGCTTAAATGCAGTAAGAACTATGGACTGTGAGGTTTGGCTTATGAGGGTGAGAAAGGGCTTTGCTTGGACTGGTCTAGCTGTTTGCATGAAAAGCTTGCTGTTATGCCTGGGCCCTGAGAAGTTGTGCAGGGTAGTTTTGCATAGAAATGAACTGGTGTGAGCAGAGGGATCTGGCACAGAAAAAATGAAATCTTTGGGCCTAAACTGCTGCCCATTAACCTAGAGATGATAACCTTTGAGACTGGGCTAGCTGATTTGCATTGGGGCTACAGGAAGAATGTAGACTCTTTTGAAGGAGCCTGAGTGCTCAAGGAATGTCCTGTTCTTCAAAGTTTGCTTTATTCTCCCTTGGATTAACAAATTGGCACCTTACCTGGTATTGTAGAGTATAAGAAATGCTGGAAAGAGGGTCATTTAGTTTGCAACACGGTCTTGTGTTTTGGAAATGGCCATGGGCAGTATGAAGCAGGTTTGTTGGTTGCCTGCATGAAGACCCAATGGGGCCATGAGGATGATCTGTGGATTGCAGTGGAGACCCATCAGAGATGCCGGGACCACGAGATGGCTGCTAAGGAAAGCTGCTGGCCCTGAGGAAGTTTTCCAGCACTGTGAGTAGCCTCGGGGGAGGGGTGGAATTGGAATGCCAGAAACTTGTTGCTGGTTAGTTATTGGACTGGGAGATTTGTCACCAATTAGAGTTGTTGGACTTGAAGCTACAGAGATTGGTGTTTGACCTGTTTTAAATCATGTATTGCTTGAGTATTTCTTTGTTATGCCCAGTGCCATCTTTTGCAGTGTGAATGTTTATTCTGTTCCATTACAGTTTTTTTTTTTTTTTTGTGGGGGATTTTTTGGATGTATGAACATCATTGGAATGGATAAAACCTGCAGGGACTTTTAAAGTTGGACTGAATGCATTTTATTTTATGTCATGTACGGTTATCAGTTTATGGGGGCCAAGGGCAGAATGTGGTGGCTTGATTCAGGTGACTCCCATAAACTTAGTTGTTCTGAATGCCAGGTTCCCCAGCTGATGGAGATTTGGGAATTAATGGCTCCTGAAGGCAGTGTATTTTGGGAGGTAGTCTTATGGGTATTATATCCAGTGTCCCCTTGCCAGTGTTCAGCACACTCTCCTGTTGCTATTGCTCACTTTATTTTGGCCAGGGGGTATGTCCACCCTCTGCTCTTGCCATTGTTTTCCCCTGCCATTTGGAGCTTCCCCTTGAGCCTGTAAGCCAAAATAAACCTCTTTTCCCAGAAGCTTGTCTTGGTTGGGTGATTTCTACCAGAATTGCAAACCTGACTGCAACAGACCCTGAGTCTTAGAAGATGTGATAGAGATATTTCAGTGCTGAGCACTCCTCTGTCACTTCTCAGCACCATGGTGCCTTCTGAGTCATCCCAAGGTCACTACCATCGGAAAAGAGAAGGTTCTGTAACCAAAAGTGAGAGTAGCATTAATGTATGGGTATGAACATTAAGAAAAGTGCAGTTTGGTGGGCATAGTATATACATTTAGCCAGACAAGAGTAGTTTTGATGAAAGTATGTGCATTGTTTAGGTTACCATTTTCTCCATTTATAAAGGATAAATCCTTAGCCAGGTATAGTGGAACACAAGTACAGCACTCCAGAGGCAGAGGTAGGAGGATTACTATGAGTTCCAGGCCAGCCTGGGACTACAGCGTGAGTTGCATAAGGATAAGTCCTGAAATTTTTAAATGAATGTATTTAGAAAATTTGTGTTGGGGCTGGAGAGGGGCCTTAGTGGTTAAGGTGCTTGCTGGCAAAGCCAAAAGACTCAGGTTTGATTCCTTAGTACCTATGTAAAGCCAGATGCACAAGGTAGCACATGTGTCTGGAGTTAATTTGCAGTGCTAGAGGCCCTGATGCTCCCATTCTCTCTCTCTGTCTGCCTCTGTCTCTTTCCTTCTCTCATTTTAAAAAAAAAAAAAAAAAGGATAGAAAAAGAAAATGTGTGTTAAGAGGGCTGGAAAGATGGCTATGGCTCAGTCGTTAGGTCACATGCTCGCCAAGCCTCCTGGCCTAGTTTCCCAAGCCACCATAACATGTAGAGCTGGATACAAAAATTGGTACAAGTTAGGCTGGAGAGATAGTTCAGTAGTCAAAAGCACTTGCTTGCAAGGCCTGGCAGGTTGGTTCAATTCTCCAATTCCCACATAAAGCCAGATGCACAAAATGGTACATGCATTGGGGTTTGTTTATAGTGGCAAGATGCCCTAGCATGCCCATTCTTTCTCTTCTTTCCCTTCTCTCTCTTTGCAAAAGTTTTTTATTTTATTTATTTATTTGACACAGAAAGAGGGAGGGAGCGAAAGGAGAGAGAGAGAATGGGCGCACCAGGCCATTGCATACGAACTCCAGATGCCTGCATATGGCTAACATGGGTCCTGGGGAATCAAACCTGGGTCCTTTGGCTTTGCAGGCAAACACCTTAACCGCTAAGCCATCCCTCTAGCCCCATAAAATTTTGTTTTAAGTGTCATTTATTTGCTGCACCAAGAGACCATGGTACATCCATGTGTGCACACAAACTTACCTACCAATAATTATAAAAACAAAATTAAGGAAAATGTGTTTTGTCCTAGTTGTTACTGAGATTTTAAAAAGTAATTTTATTTTATTTTTTAAATTTTTTTAAGTTTTTTATTTATTTATTTGAGAGCGACAGACACAGAGAGAAAGACAGATAGAGGGAGAGAGAGAATGGGCGCGCCAGGGCTTCTAGCCTCTGCAAACGAACTCCAGACGTGTGCACCCCCTTGTGCATCTGGCTAACGTGGGAACCGGGGTCCTTAGGCTTCACAGGCAAGCGCTTAACCGCTAAGCCATCTCTCCAGCCCTAAAAAGTAATTTTAAAGGAGACATAAAGGGAAGAGAAAGGAAGGGAGGAGGGTACTTAATAGGTTGATATTGTATATATGTAAGTACAATGATTGTGATGGGGAGGTAATATGATGGAGAATGGAATTTCAAAGGAGAAAGTGTGTGGGGGGGAATTAACATGGGATTTTTTTTTTATAATCATGGAAAATGCTAATAAAAATTAAAAAAAAATAATTTTGTGTCTGGGTGTTCTAGTACATGCATTTAATCCTAGTCCTCAGGGGCCGGAGGTAGGAGGATTATTGTGAGTTCAAGGTCAACCTAGGACTACAGAATGAGTTCCAGGTTGGCCTGGGCTGGAGTGAGACCCCACCTTGAAGAAAGAAAGAAAAAAAAGAACATTTTGTTAAGTAGTTTAAAAGACATGTAATTTTAATAGCTTGTGTTTTGTCTTCTGTAGGAATTTCACATTGAATTGGCTACTCTGTCAAGAATCTCTCCAAGCACCATCTCAAGACTTTTTTTTACGATTGACACAATCTTCTCTATTACCATTTTATGTTTTAGTGTTAATTATTTGTCTTCTGTCTATGACACAAGTTATTTTTAGGAGGATTACGTAAGTATTTATTAGAATTAATCACATTTCTAAGTAATGTAAAGATAAAATACTTTTTTGTTGTTGTTTTTTTGTGGTTGGGTTTTCTGAGGTAGGGTCTCACTCTAGCCCAAGCTGACCTGAAATTCACTATGTTCTCAGGGTGGCGTCAAACTCACGGCCATCCTCCTACCTCTGCCTCCCGAGTGCTGGGATTAAAGGTGTGTGCCACCACGCCTGGCAAGATAAAATATTCTTAATAGTTTGTATATATGTGTTTTGATCTGGTACTGGTGATCAAATCCAGAGCTTTGCATGTTAAACACTTGTTCTGCCACTGAGCTGCAGCCTAGTTCCAATTTTATTTTAAGAGACAGGGTTTTGGGTTGGGGGTGAGATGCACCTCTTTGGTAGAGCCCTTGCCTTACCATGCACGAGCCCTTTGTAAAATTCCATGTCACACACACACACACACACACACACATCCTCCCTCCCTCCGTCCCTCCCTCTCTCTCTCTCTCAGACAGAAAAAGGTTTGCTTTGTTTCTCCGTTCAGCCTGGAACTCATTGTTTTAAGCAGTCCTCTTGTCTCAGCTTCCCAAGTAGCTGGCACTTTAGGTTTGTTTTAGAGATTCTAATTCTGTTCTCAGATCATTGTAAGTTGAGCAGAAAAACTCATGCCTTGTGTTTACATCTGAATATGTAGTGTCTGGATTTGACATAGCACTGTTTAGGAAAGGGTTTTTAACAGACTCATTTACATATTTACTCATTTTTTTTACTTCATGCAAGAATTATTTAATTGAGCCAAATATGGTGCAAATCAGTTCCGAAAGGCCAAAAGCCCTATAGTCAGATTTCTAACAGCAATAACGACTCTACTGGTACAAATTTTCTGTTGATTTATAGCAGTCATCAGTTGAATCATCACTGATCTTGGACAAGGAACCTGAAGCCTTTTTAATTTCCCAGGGAATTCATATTTAGTCTTTAGCAACCACTTGGTGGTGTATACTAGATATTTGACCAATATCAAATTTTAATGCAACATATATTTTTCTTTATGGAAAATAATCAAAGTCGCAGGTATAGCTTTCAAAGATGATAAATACATCTTATATTTCAAATGTATTTTTTCAAAGTTCTGTAAAACATATTTCTTTTGTTTAGTGGTATGTCTCAGAAAACAGCTGTAACTCTTGAAGATGGAAGAATTGGAGGAAGGCCAGAAATAATTTACCATGTAATTCACACTATATTACTGGGTTCTCTTGCGATGGTTATAGAAGGGTAAGTATACTTATTTGATCTGCTTATTTTCATAATGTTTGTCCTCTGTAATGATAGTAAGTGGATACATTAAAAAAAGAATTTGTGAGACTATTTTAAAATGCATAAGCTTAATGTAATTGGAACATACAAAGATTTTTATATTATAGTGAACAAAAATTTAATTTCTTAACTTTTATTGATAGTCTCCATACACACAGACAATATTCCATGATCATACATTTAATTTTTCATTTGTTTGTTCAAGAGTTATTAAATGACTTCTAAGAACCATGCATTAGTGCTGAGGAGATGGTTCAGAGAAGATGGTTCAGTGGGTAAGAGCACTTGCTGCACAAACATGAAGACCTGAGTTTGACCCCCAGTACCCATGGAAACAGCCAGATATAGCTGGCCATGTTAGCACATGTCTTTAATCCTAGCACTCCAGAGGCAGCTATAGAAGGATTGCCATGAGTTAGAGTCCACCCTGATGCTACATAGTAACTTCCAGGTCAGCCTAGGCTAGAGCGAAACCCTACCTCGAAAAACTAAGAAAAAAAAATCCAGTTGTGAGCCTGGAGTAATGGTTTATGCCTATAATCCCAGCATTTGTGGGGCAGGAGGATTGGTAGGGCTTTACTGGTCAGTCATCTAACCCAATCTGGAAAGTTTTAGGTTCATTGAGGGACTCTGTCTCAAGGAAAAGGCAGAGGAGCTATAGAAGAAAACACCTGACATCTCTAGTTTTTCACACTGCACACAGGTGCATACACCACACACATATACACCCCACGGCTCTACACTAGGGGTTTGCTGTGAGTTCAAGGCCACCCTGAGACTACATAGTGAATTCATAGTGAATTCCAGGTCAGCTTTGGCTAGAGCAAGACCCGCCTCAAAAAAAAAAAAAAAATCTTTATTAAAGATGCTTGAGGGGCTGCAGTGATGGCTTAGCAGTTCAGGCATTTGCCTGCAAAGTCTAAGGACCGAGGTTCAACAACCCAGTACCCATAAAGATGGGTGCAGGACTGGAGAGATGGCCTAGCAGTTAAGGCGCTTGCCTGTGAAGCCTAAGTACCCATGTTCAGTCTCTCCAGATCTATCTCTAGGTAAGACAGACACACAAAGGTGAGTCAAGTGCAAGGTCACACATGCCCACTAGTAGGCACAAGTGTCTGGAGTTTGATTGTGGTGGCTAAGGACCTGGTAAACCAATTCTCTCTCTCTTGCTTTTGCTTTCTCACTCTAAAAAAAAAAGATGCACAAAGTGGCACGTGCATTTGGAGTTTGTTTGCAGCGGCTAGAGGCCCTGGCCCTATCTCCCTTTCTGTTCTCTAATATATATATATTGCTGCTGCTGCTGTTTGTTTGTTTGGTTTTGGTTTTTCGAGGTAGGATCTCATTCTAGCCCAGGCTGACCTGGAATTCACTATGTAGTTTCAGGGTGGTCTTGAACTCATGGTGATTCTTCTACCTCTGCCTCCCAACTGCTGGGATTAAAGGTGTGTGCCACCATGTCCAGCTCTCTCTAATATTTTGATGTCATTATTTTCCCCTCCTGTCTCCTATTTTGATGTCATCATTTTTCCCTCCTATTATGCAGGTCTTATGTAGGTAGTGACAGCCACTGAGGTCATGAATGCCATTTCCACTTTGTTTATCTATAAGACTTTATTGCAAAGTACTCTTCTTCTTCCTTTGGCTCTTACATGTTTTCTGTCACCTCTTTGCAATGGTTATTTCATTATTTTATTTTGATTCAGGGTCTCCCTCTAGCTCAGCCTGACCTGGAACTCTCTCTTTTTTCCCAGGACGACCTTGAACTCATGGCTATCTTCCCTACCTGTGCCTCCTGAGTGCTGGGATTAAAAGTGTGCGCCACCACAACCAGCTAGAAGTCACCTCTTTAAAACCTTTACTAAGTTCATTCTTCTGAAATTATTTATTTTACTTTTATAATCCTAGGCTTTATATAACTTTTTTCTTTGGCACAGGGTCTCTTTGTATCTGAGGCTGGCCTTGAACTCACTGTGTAGCCCCAGCTAGCTTAAACTCTTGTTCCTTCTGCTTCAACCTCTGAAGTGTTGGGTCCAACTCAGTAAAATTTCTTACATCTGTTTCCTAATTGTTTTCCATAGGTAACATTGGTGTTAACTCATTTTGATAGTTTGCTACACTGAATGATTAGTGTTTAGTAAGTGAATGAGAATTTCTTATATTCTCTATTCCATAGTGTTGTGACCTTATTAAAACCATAACAAACCCAGGTGTGGTAGTGCACACCTTTAATCCGAGCACTTGGAGGCAGTGGTAGGATATTTGCTGTGAGTTCAAGTGCACTCTGAGACTACATAGTGAATTCTAGCTCAGCTTGGGCTAGAGTTAGACCCTACCTTGAAAAAAGAAAAAGATTCAATTGCCTTAAATATATTTATTCCAAGCTGAGTGTGGTGGCGTACATCTTTAGTCCCAGCACTTGGGAGGATGAGGTGGGAGGATCACTGTGAGTTTGAGGTCAACCTGGAAGTACAGAATTCCAGGTCAGCCTGGGCTAGGGTAATCCCCTACTTGGGTGTGGGGGTACAAACTAAAAAACAGACAGACAAAAACTATATCAGTTGCTCTGGTCTCATCTGAGTTTGGCACCAAGGAATAGACCATGGCAGGATTTGATTGTTCTCTTTAGTATTCAGTATTAAAATTATCCTTCAGTTCTTCTAATTTTTTTTTTTGTATGTGTGGTGTGCCTATGCCTGAGTGCATTCAGTGTATGCACATGTTTGTGCAGATGTATATGCTCTGCATATGCATGTGGAGGTCAGGAGAAGATGTCCATTGTCCTCAGTCACACTTCTACCGTATTTCCCTGACAGAGTCCCTCTCTGGAACTGGAACTCCATGCTTTTTCAGCTAGATGGCTGACTAGGGAGCCCCAGCAATCCTCCTGTCTCTGCCACTCTCAGCACTGGGATTAGAGGCATGCCCAGTTTTTCCCAGCTTTTTATGTGGGTGCTGTAGCTCAGTCTTACATACTACTGTTTGTGTAGTAAGCATTCTTACCCGCTGAGCTATGTCCTCAGCCCTCTCCTTCATTTTCAGCTTTTGTCCCCTTCAGCGGCGATGGTGCCTTTTGTTTCCTTTCAGCCTGCAACAAAACTTCTCTTACTTAATCAGGCTCATTTTTAGAGCATGTAGATTTTTCTTCTTTAATAGCTTTATTGAAATAAAATAACATATCTTATGATTTACCTAAAGTATATAATTTATGGCTTTTACTATGTCCACACAGTTACAGAGTCATCACCAAAAACTAATTTTGAATAATTTCTTTAAAAAAATTTTCTTAGCATAAACACCAACAATACATAGTAGTTGTTTTATGACATTTTGTATATGTACATGGATGTACTGTGATCATATTCACCCCTACTATCCTTTCTAGTTCCTCATCTGCTCCCCTTTTCTCAATCTGCTTCCTACTTTTTTGTTTTCTTTTTGTGAACCAATGAATTATTTAATTAGGGTTACTTACAGTAACATGGATGAGGGATTGTGTGCCACGGGCAACTTAGCAGTGGCTACACCCCTTAAGAAAATGTTCCCTCACCTACAGCAACCATTAATAGTCTGTAAATCCTGTTTCAGCAGCTGGGCCTCATGACTTACTTCCCTCTCTGTTACATAATGGTGACAGGCCTAGTCCTCTGCAGGTAATCAAAGCTGCAGAAAATTCAAAAAGTCAGTTCCCTGTGTCAAAAACAATAGCAACCAAACAATAACAAAAATGCCACAAAAGTGCTTGCTTTGGCAGCACACATAGTAAAATTGGAACCAGACAAGAAAATTAGCCTGGTGCCTTTGCAAGAATGACATCCAAGAAAACCATAAAACTTCCTCATTTATAAAACCTGTAAAAATTAATTTGAAAAAGCTAGGCATGGTGGCACACATCTGTAATCCCAGCACTTGGGGAGGGGGGCAGAGGCAGGAGGATCACTATGAGCTCAAGGCCACCCTGAGACTACATAGTGAATTCCAGGTCAGCCTGGACTAGCGGGAGACCCTACCTCAAAAAACAAAAACCAAAACAAAACAATAATTTTGAAAGTATGATCAGATTGGTTATAACAAATAATATAGATATATGGAATAAAAAGCTGAAAGTCACTTTGCAAAATTATTATTTTCTTTTGTACCATATATCTCCATGTAAACAACCAAAAAGCAAAAATCTAGAAAATACTATACATGAAAGAATTCCATTTTGCTTTTGTTTTTTCAGTGATGTTTATAAGAGATGTCTGATGCATTACCTTTTTTTTTTTTTTTTCCCAGCTTGAAATATGTTTGGACTCCTTATGTGTGCATGCTAGCAGCATTTGGTGTGTGTTCCCCGGAGCTGTGGATGACACTTCTAAAGTGGCTTCGATTAAGGACTGTACACCCAATATTGTTGGTGAGTTGTTATTTTGTGGTTAATTCTTGTCTTCCAGTTATAGTAAATAAAATGCTAATAAATGAAAGTCCTGGGTGTGGACACACACTTTTAAAACCAGCACTCAGGAGGCAGAGGTAGGCAGATTGCCATGAGTTCAAGGTGAGCCTGTGACCACAGAGTGAGTTCTAGGTCAGCCTGGGCTACAGTGAGGCCTTATCTCAAAAAACCAAAGTGAGAAAGAGAAAAAGAAAGAAATAGAGAAAGAAAGAAAGCCATACTGAATACATTAAAATAGTCTAAGGACACCACGTAATGAATTATGGAATATAAAAATAGATCCTGTGCTTTTTGTTGTTGTTTTTTGTTTTTTCAAGGTAGGGTTTCACTCTAGTCCAGGTTGACTTGGAATTCACTGAGTAGTCTCAGTGTAGCCTTGAACTTATGGTAATCCTCTTTCTTCTGCCTTCCAAGTGCTAGGATTGAAGACATGCACCACCATGCCTGGATAACAGTTTTTATAATTATTTTTGTTATGCTTTTTGTTGTTGTCTTTTAGAGGTAGGGCCTCACTCCAGCCCAGACTGATCTGGAACTCTCTCTGTAGTCCCAAACTGACCTTAAACTCACAGCAATCCTCCTTTCTTTGCCTCTGAAGTGCTGGGGTTAAAAGCGTACACCACCATGCCTAGCTGTTTTTTTATTATTATTTTTAATATTTTTATTTATTCAGTTATTATTTGAGAAAGAGAGAGAGATAGAAAGGAAGAGAAAGAGACTTGCCAGAGCCTCCAGAAAATGAACTCTAAACACATGCACCACCTTGTATATCTGGCTTACATGGGTACTGGGGAATCAAACCTGGGTGTTTAGGCTTCACAGACAAGTGCCTTAACCACTAAGCCATCTCTCCAGCCCAGTATTTTAAAAATTAATTTTTAATATATTTTAATATACTTATTTATTTGATAGAGGGAGAGAAAGAGAGAGAGAGAATGGGCATGCCAGGGCCTCCAGCCACTACAGACTCCAGACATGTGCACCCCCTTGTGCATCTGGCTAAAGTGGGTCCTGGGGAATTGAACCTGGGTCCTTTCACTTTGCAGGCAAATGCCTTAACCACTAAGCTATCCCTCCAGCCCATGACTGGAGTAAAATAGAATCTCAGAGTTTTTTTTTTTAATATTTTGTATTTGTCTATTTATTTAGAGAGAGAAAGAGAGAGAGAGAGAATAGATGTACCAGGGCCTCTAGTCACTGCAAATGAACTCCAGACGCATGTGTCCCCTTGTGCATCTGTTTGACGTGGGTCCTGGAGAATCGAACCAGGATCCTTTGGCTTTGTAGGCAAAGGCCTTAACCACTAAGCAATCTCTCCAGCCCTCAGAGTTGTTTTTATTTGCATTTCTCTGATAACTAAAGATGTTGAACATCTCTATAAGTGTGTAGTGGCCATTTGCATTTCTTCCTTTGAAAGTTCTCTCTTTAGTTCACTACCCCATTTTTATTTTTTTTTTGGTTTTTCGAGGTAGGGTCTCACTGTAGCCCAGGCTGACCTGGATTTTACTGTGGAGTCTCAGGGTGGCCTCAAACTCACGGCAATCCTCCTACCTCTGCCTCCTGAGTTCTGGGATTAAAGGCGTGCGCCACCATGCCTGGCTCTACCCCATTTTTTAATTGGGTTGTTTGATTTTCTTCTTTTCAAAGTAGGATCTCACTGTAGCCCAGGCTGACTGGAATTCACTGTGTAGTCTCAAGATGGCATCAAACTCATAGTGATCCTCCTACCTCTGCTTCCCAAATGCTGAGATTACAGGTGTGCACCACCATGCCTGGCCTGGGTTATTTGATTTTTTTAATGTATTTTATTTATTTATTTGAGAGGGGGAAGAGAGAGAGGGAGAGAGAGAGCACGAGGGAGAGAGAGGAGAGAGAAAGAGAGAGAATGGGCACACCAGGGTCTGCAGCCACTGCAAATGAACTCCAGACATATGTGCCCCCTTATGCATCTGGCTAATGTGGGTCCTGGGGAATTGAACCTGGCTCCTTTGGCTTTGCAGGCAAAACCTTAACCACTAAGCAATTCCCTCAGCCCTGGGTATTCTCTTTTTCTCTGCTAAATTTTTAGTTTCAGGACTTATATTAAGGTCTTTAATCCATTTGGAATTGACTTTCATGCATAGTGAGAGAAGTGGATCTAATTTCATTTTTCTACATGTGAATATCCAATTTTTCCAGCACATTTATTGATGATGATGTCTTTCCTCCAGTGTGTTTTTTTGGCCCCTTTGTCAAAGATTAGGCAGCTGTAGTTGTTTGGATTTAGAGGTGAGTCTTCAGTTCTATTCCATTGATCTGTATGTCTGTTTTTGTGCCAGTACTATGCTGTTTTAGTTACTATGGCTTTGTAGTACATCTTGAAATCAGGTATGATAATACTTCTAGATGTAATTCCTTTTTTAAATTTTATTTTCTTTTATCTAAGAAGAGGGGGAGGCATATGGAGAGAATGGGCACACCAGGACCTTGAGTGGCTATAAATAAACTCCAGATGCATATGCTACCCAGTGCATCTGGCTTACATGGGTCTTGGCGAATTAAACCTGGGTCCTTTGCCCAAGATGTATTTATTTATTCCTTCCTTCCTTTTTTTTTTTTTGGTTTTTCAAGGTAGGGTCTTTCTCTAGTCCAGGCTGACCCAAGATATATTTATTTTATTTATTTATTTTTGTTCATTATTTATTTATTTATTTGAGAGTGACAGACACAGAGAGAAAGGCAGATAGAGAGATTGAGAATGAGTGTGACAGGGCATTCAGCCACTGCAAACAAACTCCAGATGCGTGGGCTCCCTTGCCCTTGTGCATCTAGCTAATGTGGGTCCTGGGGAATCAAGCCTCGAACTGGGGTCTTAGGCTTCACAGGCAGGCGCTTCACCGCTAAGCCATCTCTCCCGCCCCTATTTTTTCTTTGTATAGGTCTTTCACTTCCTTGAGCATGGGAGATCTTTCCATCTTCTTGTATCCTCCTCAGTGTCTTCTTTCAGTGTTTCTATTTTTTTTTATTTTATTTTTTTATAAAGCCAGGCGTGATGGCATATGCCTTTTTTTAAATTTATTTTTTATTTTTTATTTTTATTCTTACTTATTTGAGAGTGACAGAGAGAGAGAGAGAAAGAGGCAGATAGAGAGAATGGGTGTGCTAGGGCCTCCAGCCACTGCAAACCGAACTCCAGATGCGTGCACCCCCTTGTGTATCTGGCTAACGTGGGTCCTGGAGAATCAAGCCTCGAACCGGGGTCCTCAGGCTTCACAGGCAAGTGCTTCACCGCTAAGCCATCTCTCCAGCCCCTATTTTTTCTTTGTATAGGTCTTTCACTTCCTTGGTTAGTGATATTCCAAAGCATTTAAAATTTTTGTGGCTATTGAAAATGGGATAATGCCACTTATCTCTTTGTCAATGTGTTTTTCTTTGGCATATAGGAAGGCTACTGATTTTTGTGCATTGATGTTGTATCCTGCCACTTTATTAAAAGAGTTTGTCACTTTTAGAAGTTTTTTGGTGGAATCTTTTGAGTCACTTTAAATATAGAATCATGTCATTGGTAAATAGGGCTAGTTTGAGTTCCGCCTTGCCAATTTGTATTTTTTTTTTTAAATTTTTTATTTACTTATTTATTTTGGTTTTTTGAGATAAGGTCTCTCTCTAGCCCAGGCTGACCTAGAATTCACTATGTTGTCTCAGGGTGGCCTTGAACTCTGGGTGATCCTCCTACCTCTGTCCCCAAGTGCTGGGATTAAAGGTGTGTGCCACCATATCCGGCAAAGATTCTCCCTCCCCCCCCCCCCCCCCGAGGTAGGTCTCACTCTAGCTCTAGCTGACCTGGAAAGTCCCTCTTTAGTCTCAGGGTGGCCTTAAGCTCACACGGCAGTCCTCCTACCTCTGCCTCCCAAGTACTAGGATTAAAGGCATACATCACCACGCCCGGCTTGCTTTTCTTGTCTTATTGCTTGGTAAAACTTCAAGAACTATGTTGAAAAGCAGTGGTGAAGGGGGACACTCTTGTCTTCTTCCTAACTTTAATGGGAATATTTCAAGTTTTTCCCCATTTAGTGCAATCTAGGCCTGAGGTGCATTATAGATAATCTTTATTATGTTGAGATATGGTCCCTCTATCCCTAGTCTGTCCAGTGTTTTGCTCATGAAGGCATGTTATATTTTGTTAAAGACCTTTTCTGTATCTATTGAAATAATCATGTGATTCTTATGATTAAATGTGGTTATGTGCGAATTACATTTATCAATTTCCATATGATTGAACCTTCTCTACATTCCTGAAATGAAACCTACTTGATAAAGGTGGATCATTCTTTTGATATGTTCTGGAATTCTGTTTGCGAGGATTTTATTAAGAATTTTTGCATCTAAGTTTATTAGGGATATCAGTCTATAATTTTCTTCCTTTATTTCTCTCTCTCCCTCCTTTTCTTCCTCCCTTCCTTCCTTCCTTCCTTCCTTCCTTCCTCCCTCCCTCCCTCCTTCCCTCCCTCCCTCCCTCCCTTCCTTCCTTCCTTTCTTCCTTCCTTCCTTCCTTCCTTTCTTTTTAGGTAAGGTCTCACTCTAGCCCAGGCTGACCTAGAATTCACTATGTAGTCTCAGGGTGGCCTCAAATTTAGGACAATCCTCCTACCTCTGCCTCATGAGTGCTGGGATTAAAGACATGCCCTACCATGCCCAGCCTTTGGTCTGTAATTTTCTATTTTTGTTGGGTCTCTGTCTTATTTAGGTATTTGAGTAATGCTGGCTTCATGGAAGGAATTTGGAAGTATTCCCTCTTTTTCAATTGTGCTAAATAATTTGAGAAGAAGTGGTTTTAGTTCTTGAATGATGATTTCGTAGAACTCAGTTGTGATTCTTTCTGGGCCTGGACTCTTTTTTTTTTTTTTGTTGTTGGGAGTATGTTTTTTAAAACATTTTATTCATTTTAATTAATTTATTTGAGAGCGACAGTCAGAGAGAGACAGAAAGAGGGAAGGAGAGAGAGAGAATGGGCCCGCCAGGGCCTCCAGCCACTTTAAATGAACTCCAGATGCATATGCCCCCTTGTGCATCTGGCTTACGTGGGTCCTGGGTAATTGAGCCTCGAACCGGGGTCCTTAGGCTTCACAGGCAAGCGCTTAACTGCTAAGCCATCTCTCCAGCCCTGTTGGGAGTATTTTAAATTACATTCTCAGTTGAAGTAATGGTTTTGTTTAGGAACCTTATCTGTTCTATATTTTGTTTTGGAAGGTGCTAAGAGTAAAGGAGGGCTGGATGGATGGCTTGGTGGTTAAGGTGTTTGCCTGCAAAGCCAAAGTACCCAGGTTCAATACCCCAGGTCCTACACTAACCAGATGCACAAGAGGGCACAAGTGTCTGGAGTTCATTTGCAGTGGCTGGAAGCCCTGGTGCACCCATTCTCTCTCTCTCTCTGTCTCTGTCTCCCTCTTTCTCTGTCAAATAAGTAAGTAAGTAAATAAATAAATATTTTTAAAAAAGAGTAAAGGAATTCATCCATTTCTTCCAGCTTCTTCAATTTTGTAGAGTACAGAGTATTTGAAATATGCCTTGCTGGTTTTTCCAACTTCACTGGTATGAGTTGTGACATCTCCATTTCTAACTTTATTGATTTGAGTCTTCTCTCTTTTTCTTTTCTTTTGATCAGTTTAGCCAGTGGTTTATCTATCTGTTTATTTATTTATTTTTTTTGAAGAACCAGCACTTCGTTTTGATAATTTTTAAATTGTTTTATTTATTTCCAATTCATTTATTTCTGCTTTGATCTTGATAATTTATTTACTTTATAAGAATTTTATTTTGCTGGGCATGGTGGCACATGCCTTTAATCCCAGCACTTGGGAGACAGAGATAGGAGGCTCTCTGTAAGTTCGAGGCCACCTTGAGACTACATAGTGAATTCCAGGTCAGCCTGAGCTAGAATGAGACCCTACCTCTAAAAAACAAAACAATATATATATATTTCAGCGGAAGAGAGAATAAATGGGTGTGTTAGGACCTCCAGATGCTGCAAAAGAACTCCAGACACATGTGCATTTGGCTTATGTGGGTAGTGGGGGATCGAACCTGAGTCCTTAGGCTTCACAGGCAAGTGCCTCAACCGCTAAGCCATCTTTCCAGCCCTGATCTTTTTTTTTTTTTTTGTGTGTGTGTGTTTGTGGTACACACCTTTATTTTATTTTATTTTTTAAATATTTTTATTGACAACTTCCATAATTATAAACAATATCCCATGGTAATTGCTTTAAAAAAATTACTTAATTACAAGCAGAGAGAAAGAAGATAGAGACAGAGACAGAATGGGCACGCCAGGGCCTCTAGCCACTGTAAATGAACTCGAGACGCATGTGCCCTTTGTGCATCTGGTTTACATGGGTCTGGGGAATTGAATCTAGATCTTTTGGCTGCGCAGGCAAACACCTTAACCACTAAGCTATCTCTCCAGCTCCCAGCCCTGATCTTGCTAATATCTTTCCATCTGGTGCTTTTTGGGTTTGGACTGTTCTTGTCTTTCTAGTGCCTTCAAATGAATGTTTAAGTTATTTATTGGAGATAAATTTATTTATTGGAGAACTCTGTTTTTCTAACGTAGGCATTTAATGCTGTAAACTTCCCTCTTAGAATTGTCTTCAAAGCTGAGCCTGTTGGCACATGCCTTTAATCCCAGCACTGGGGAGGCAGAGGTAGGAGGATTGTCGTGAGTTCAAGGCCACCCTGAAACTACATAGTGAATTTCATGTCAGCCTGACCTACAGTGAGACCCTACCTTGAAAAACAACAAACAAATAATAAAAAAAAAGAATTGTGCTCATTGTGTCTTATAAGTTTTGGTATGGTATATTGTGGGTTTTTTGTTTGTTTGTTTGTTTTTGTTTTACTTCAAGGAAGGGTCTCACTCTACCTCAGAGCTGAGCTGGAATTCAGGTTGGCCTCAAACTCACGGTGATCCTCCTACCTCTGCGTCCCGAGTGCTGGGATTAAAGGCATGTGCCACCACGCCTGACTCTTTCTGACTTCTTACACAATCCATTCCTTGTTTAATAGTAAATTGGAGCTGGGTTTGGAGGCGCACGCCTTTAATCCCAGCATTTAGGAGGCAGAGGTAGGAGGATCACTGTGAGTTCAAGGCCATCCGGAGATTGCATAGTGAATTCCAGGTCAGCCTGTGCTACAGTGAGAACCTATCTCGAAAAACAAAAGGAACAACAACAAAAAAGTAAATTGTTCAATCTCCAGGAGCTGGTGTGTTTTCTGTTACTACTGTTGTTGATTTCTAGTTGATTTTTTTTAATGCATTATGGTCAGATATACTGCAGGACATTATGTCGTTTTTTTCTGAGTTTGTGAAGACATGCTTTATGTCCTAATATATGGTCTATTTTGGGGAAAGTTCCATGAGCTGCTGAGAATTACATGTATTCAGTAGAATTAGGGTGGTCTATTCTGTAAATGTCTGTTAAGTCCATTTGCTCTATGGTGTTGTTTAGGTCATTGTTGCTCTATTTTCTACTTTGAGGATATGTACATTGATGACAGTGGGATATTAAAATCTCTTGCTATTATTGTATTGGGAATTATATCTATTTTATTTTCTAATAAGTTTTGCTTTATGAAGTTAAGTTCTTCCCCAGTGTTTGGTGTATTTATGTTTATGATTATAATATCTTCTTCTTGTATTGTTCTTTTAATGAGTATGAGATGATATTCCTTTTCTCTTTTATATTTAGTTTAATGTCTGTTTTATCTGAAATTAGTATAGCCACTCCTGTTTGCTTCTTGTTTCCATTTGTTTGGAATATCTTTTTCCATCCTTTCACCCTTAGGTGGTATTTATCTTTAATTGAAAGGTCAGTTTATTGTAGATGGCAAATGGATGGGTCCAGCTTTCTGATCCAGCCTGTTAACCTGTGTCTTTTTTTTTGGTTTTTGGAGGTAGGGTCTCTTCACTATGTAGTCTCAGGGTGGCCAATTCATGGTAATCCTCCTACCTCAGCCTTCCAGTGCTGGGATTAAGGTGTGTGCCATCATGCTTGGCTTAACCTGTGTCTTTTGATTGGAGAGTTGAGTCCATTAACTTTCAGTTATAATTGTGAGGTTTGAGTTACTCCCTGGAATGTTGAAATTTTTTTTTGTGAAGTTTGGTGTTTTCTTGGGCTTTGCATGTGTTTATGTCCATTCTGTTTTTTGTTTATTGTTTATTTATTTTTATGAGGTAGAGTCTTGCTCTAGCCCAGACTTACCTGGAATTCACTATGTAGTCTCAGGTTGGCCTTGAACTCACTGTGATCCTCCTACCTCTGCCAAGTGTTGGGATTAAAGGCATGCATTACCATGCCTGGCCCCTTCTATTTTTTTTTTAATATATACTTTTAATTTATTTATTTGAGAGAGTGAAAGAAAGAGACAGAGAGTGAGCAAGATAGAATGGGTGTGCCAGGGCCTCCAGCCACTGGAGCTGAACTCCACATGTGTGCACGACCTTGTGCATGTGGCCTTTGTTGGTCCTAGGGAATCGAACTTGGGTCTTTTGGCTTTGCAGGTACCTTAACTGCAAAGCCATCTCTTCAGCCCCCATTCTAGTTTTGATTGTTTCTTTTTCTCTCCTCGTGTTGTTGGTTTCTCTCCTGGTTGTGGAGGATTCCATGTAGTATTCTCTATAGGGCTGGCTTGGTGCTTCTGTAATCATAGAGCTGGTCTATATGATAAACGTTTTTCTTTCCCCTTCTTGTATGAGGGATAATTTTGCTGGGTACAGTAGTTTGGGTTGGCAGCCATGATCATGCATGTAACTTTTGAAATACTCCGTTTCAGGATATTCTGGCTTTAAGAGCTTCCATTGAGGGCTGGAGAGATGGCTTAGTGGTTAAGGCACCTTCTTGCAAAGCCTAAGGACCCAGGTTTGATTACCCACTGTCCACATAAGCCAGATGGACAAAGTGGCACAAGTGTCTGGAGTTTTGATATTCTGTTCCCCATTTTGTAGTCTACTCTGTTGGTGAGGCTTTCTGGTGATCATCTTAGGAGGGCTTTTTTGATTTGTTTTTTGTTTGGAGAAGAGAAAAAAATTAAGCTATAGATAGAGTAAGATATTTTTATTTGATTTATTTGAGAGCAACAGACAGAGAAAGAATGGGCAGGCCAGGGCCTCCAGCCACTGCAAACTCAAGATGCATGTACCACCTTGTGCATCTGGCTTACATTAGTCTTGAGGAATACAAGCCTTAAACTGGGGTCCTTAGACTTCACAGACATAGCTTAATATTTTTGAGACAGATTAATCTTCAGTGAATTTACTTTGTGAGCTAGATTATGTGCTGACAGCACTATAGAGATATGAAAGGCTGGAAAGATGGCTCAGTGGTTAATAGGTACTTGCCTGCAAAGCCTAATGACCTGAGTTTGATTCCCTAGTACATATGTAAAGTCAGATGTACAAAGTGGTGCACGTACCTAGAGTCCTTTTGCAGCAGCTGAAGTCCCTGGCATGCCCATTCTCTCTCTCTCTGCTTGCAAATAAAAAATTTTTAAAAATAATTTTTTAAGAAAGGTGAGGCTTAAAAGAAAAAAAAGGTGAGGCTGCAGCACTTGGGAGGCAGAGGTAGGATGATCGCCGTGAGATTGAGGGAGTTTGAGGCCACCCTGAGACTACATAGTGAATTCCAGGTCAGTCTGGGCTAGAGTGTAACCCTACCTTGAAAAACTTTAAAAAAAAAAAAAAAAAAAAGCCAGCATAGTGGTACACACCTTTAATCCCAGCACTCAGGAGGCAGAGGTAGGAAGATTGCCTTGAGTTTGAGGCCATGCTGAGACTACATGGTTAATTCCAGGTCAGTCTGGACCAGAGTGAGACCCTACCTTGAAAAAAAAAAGCGGGGGGCTAGAGGGATAGCTTAGTGGTCAAGGTGCTTGCCTACAAAGCCTAAGGACCAAGGTTTGACTCCCCAGAACCAGATCAGCCAAATGCACATAGTACATTTGTGTGGAGTTCTTTTGCAGTGGCTGGAGGCCTTGGTGCACCCATTCCCATTCTCTCTATTTAATAAATAAAAAATGAAAAATGAAAAATAAAATAAAAAAATGAAGGAAAAAAAAAAAAGAGGAGGAAGCCTGGAGCATTTGCCTACAAAGCTAAAGGACCCAGGTTTGATTTCCCTAGGACCCATCTAACCCAGATGATGTACAAGGTGATACATGCATCTGGAGTTTGTTTGCAGTGGCTGGAGGCCCTGGTGTGCCCCTTCTCTCTATATCTGCCACTTTTTTTTTCTCAAAGTGGGTTTTAAAAAAATAGTGTGTGTGTATATATATGTATATGTGTATTTTATTTATTTATTTAGGTTTTTCAAGGTAGGTTCTTGCTCTAGCCCATGCTGACCTGGAATTCACTATGTAGTCTCAGAGTGGCCTTGAACTCACAGTGATCCTTCTATTTCTGCCTTCTTCGTTCTGGAATTAAAGGCATGCACCACCATGCCCAGCCCCAAAATAAAATATTTTAATTTAAAGAAAGGATATGCAGTCAGTTATAGAGACTAAGGTATAGTCTAAAACAGATCTACCTGTAACCTTTTTGTTGTTGTTGTTTTACTATTTTAGGCTCTTATTCTGAGCATGGCTGTGCCAACTATTATAGGTCTCAGTTTATGGAAAGAGGTAAGAACCGGATTTTTATATCATGAAATTGTATTTAGCCTACAAAGTTACAAAGTAGTGGTAAACTTAAATATGTGTGTAGGGAACTTATTTTAAGATGCTAACAGGGAGAGTGAAACCCTACCTTGAAAAACAACAGCAACAAAAATAGATGCTAACAGGGTTGGAGAGATGGCTTAGTTGTTAAGGCACCATCTTACAAAGCCTAAGGACCCAGGTTTGATTTCCCCAGTACCCACATAAGCCAGATGCACAAGGTGGCACATGTGTTTGGAGTTCGTTTGCAGTAGCTAGAGGCCCTGGTGCGTCCATTCCCTTTCTCTCTTTCTCTTCCTCTTGATCTCCCTCGCAAATAACTAAATAAAATAAAAAAATAAGATGCTAAAAATGGGTGATATTTTTTTTTTTTTTTTTTGAGGTAGGGTTTTGCTCTAGCCCAAGCTGACCTGGAATTCACTATAGAGTCTCAGGGTGGCCTTGAACTCATGGCAGTCCTACCTCTGCCTCCCAAGTGCTGGGATTAAAGGCATGTGCCACCACACCCAGCCCCACTTTTATTTAATATAGTACTAGAAGTCTTAGCTATAGCAAAAAATAAATAAATAAAAGAAACAACAGGGATACAAATTGGAAATAAAGATCAAATTATCATTATTTGCAGATGATCATGATTCTGTACATAAAGGACCCTAAAGACTCAACCAGCAACAGTTAGAGTTTATAAGAACACTTTCAGTTAGTAGCAGGATACAAAATTAACCCACAGAAATCAGTACGTGCACCACCATGCCCAACTTTATTATTATTATTTTTGTTTGAGGTAGATTCTTTAGTCTAAGCTGACCTGGAGCTCACTCTGTAGATCCAAGCAGGCCTTGAACACACAATGATCATCTTACCTCTGTCTCCCAAGTATGAGTGCTGGGATTAACAGCGTGCACCACCACTCCCAGCAATATTGGCTCCACCCCCCCCCTCTTTGTTTTGTTTTTTTCGAGGTGGGGTTTCACTCTAGTCCAGGCTGACCTGGAATTCACTGTGTAGTCTCAGGGTGGCCTTGAACTTATGGTGATCCTACTACCTCTGCCTCCTAAGTGCTGGGATTAAAGACGTGTGCCACTGCACCCAGCTCTAGCAGTATTATTTTTATTTTTTTAATTAGAGACATAATAGAGCAAAATAAATTTTTACTTTTTGGGGGAGGGCATGGTCTTACGATGTGATCCAGACTAACCTTGAACTTGTGATGTTGACTGAATGTTTCAAGTGCTGGTGATTACAAACATGTGCCACCAAACCCAGCCAAAACAATTTTAGAATGCCACCTGAGGGCTAGAGAGATGGCTTAGCAGTTAAGGTATTTGCCTATAAAGGCAAAGGACCCAGGTTCGATTCCCCAGGACCCACTAAGCCAGATGTACAAGGTGGCACTTGACTCTGGAATTTGTTTGCAGGGCTATAGGCCCTGGTGCACTCATTCTCTCTTCTCTGTTTCTTTCTATCTTTGTCTCTCAAATAAATAAAATAAAATTAAAATAAAATAAAACAAAATAAAGTAAAAGAATGTCACCTGATAAAGTTTTCTGTACTCTGATGTCATTATTAATTTAATTTACAATTTACAAAGGAAGTTACTGAATAAGTCGGTGTTAATATTCAAATATTTTTTGGTAACTCCAGTTTAATATCTATGAAATGATATAAATTCCTTGGCTTATCATAATGTAACATGAAAATAATTACCAATAAATTTGTAAAATATTTGACCTGAAATTTATTTATATATATACATGAATAATATAACTGATTATTAGTTGGTTTGGTAGTGATAAAGTTATTTATTGAGTCTAGACAGCAAAATAACTATAAGATAGATTACCTGGAATGGGAAGACTGAGTGGATCACTGAATGAAAGCAGCACTCTGTGACAGTTTTTCTATGAGAATATTTGCTTTAAGTGACTCTTTTGGAATATTTTGCAACAGTTTTAAACATCCCAGTTACTTATACCCTTTGGGTGTTTTGTTTTACATTTTAGTTTTTTCCAAGATTAATTACAGAATTAACGGAACTACAGGAATTCTATGACCCAGACACAGTGGAACTTATGACCTGGATAAAGTAAGGATTAAATTGGCCAAGACTGTTAAGTTTTTAACTGACTAATCATTGCATGCTGTCTAATGAATTTAGAGGAAATAATAAATTAATCAATGCCTTTTCACATTATCATGAAACTTGGGAGTTTTATCCTATATTTTTTAGGCATAGGTTTTGATTATACCTTGCAATTCTAATTTCTAATTAAACTGTCCTCAGTGTTGAAAATACAACATTGGTAAGTATCAGATTGGAGGGTTGGAGGCTCCCACTGCCACAGACCAAAGTTGTGCAATAAATAAGAGCAGACATCCTCTTAGTCAAGGGTGGTGCTTTGCCAGGGTGAAGGTGTGTAAGTTGGGAACTGTCAAGAGGCTTCACTCTCAGTTCAGGAATCTGACAGCAATATCCAAAGTAGCTGTGTCTCTTCTGGCTCCAGCTCTTGGCCAGAAACAACAGTAAACATCAACTCCACCTTTGACTTTGTAGCACTGGGTCTGAATTTACACACGCTTCCAAGTTTGAAGTCACACTTGTTTGATCAGGAAACTCCAAGTCAAGAAACCAGCATAATACATGGACCTGGTTTGGTTTGAGATGTCTGATATACATCAACTCTGGTTACATAGAATTCTATAAGTAAATGGAAAATAAGGTGTAGAATTACAAAACACACAAGGAAACAATTTGCCACATCGTAAATAGCAACTATTATTTGTGATAAATAGCGGAATTAGACCTATAGTAATTTCTGATAATTTTGTTATTTTTATTTTCCTGTGTACTGGGCAGTCACAAAGTTTTGTGGATTATAAGCAAACTTTTTCTCTTCTCCCCTCCCCTCCCCTCCCCTCCCCTCCCCTCCTCTCCCCTCCCCTCCCCTCCCCTCCCCTCCTTCCAAGGTAGGGTTTCTCTGTAGTCTAGGCTGACCTGGAATTCACTGTATCTCAGGGTGGCCTTGAAGTCATGGCGTTCCTCCTACCTCTGCCTCCCCAGTGCTGGGATTAAAAGCGTGCGCCACCACCCCTTGCTTGTTTTGCACATTTTCAAGAGTTAGTGGGGCTGGGCGTGGTGGAGCACACCTTTAATCCCATCACAGGTAGGAGGGTCGCCATGAGTTTGAGGCTACCCTGAGACTCCAGAGTGAATTCCAGGTCAGCCTGGGCTACAGCGAGACCCTACCTCCGAAAAGAAAAAAAAAAAAAAAAGAGTGCAGAGGATTCTTCTGGCCTGGTAAACTCAAGTGGGCCTGGGTTATTTGGCATGGCATTTTTCACACGTCTAGGTTTGGGTAGGTGTTGGTCAGAGAATCAGATTCACTTGCAATAGTAGGTGAGCTTGTTCTCAAGAAGAAAAGGAGAGGGTAGGCAAGTTTCAATGTTTTACTATTGTCCTGTTGACTCAACAAATCACATGCCCAAGATCAGGACCTCCCTCCATGTCCATGGCTGTTAAAGAGAGGAATTATGGGGCTGAAGAGATGGCTTAGCGGTTAAGCGCTTGCCTGTGAAGCCTAAGGACCCCGGTTCGAGGCTTGGTTCTCCAGGTCCCACGTTAGCCAGATGCACAAGGGGGCGCACGCGTCTGGAGTTCGTTTGCAGAGGCTGGAAGCCCTGGCGTGCCCATTCTCTCTCTCTCCCTCTATCTGTCTTTCTCTCTGTGTCTGTCGCTCTCAAATAAATAAAAATAAAAAAAAAATTAAAAAAAAAAGAGAGAGAGGAATTATGGCAGGTTATTTTTTTTAACCATCTATCCATTGATAGATATTAAGTAACTATATTAAAAGGTATTAAAGACCTAAGTGAAGAAACAAAAACATGAGAAAGGGATGAAACACTCAAAACCGTGGAAGATCAGGTATGGTGGGTCACACCTGCAGTCTGAGCACTTGAGAAGCAGGAGGATTACTATGCATTTGAGACCAGCCTGATCTACATATGAGTTCTGGTCAGCCTGTGCTATTGAGTATGATCTTGTTTTTATTTAAATTTATTTATTTAAGAGTGATAGAGAAAGAGGGAGAAAGAATGGGTGCCAGGACCTCCAGTCATTGCAAACAAACTCTAGACATATGTACCACCTTGTGCATCTGGCTTATATGGGTTCTGAGCAACTGAACCTGAGTCCTTTGGCTTTGCAAGCAAGTACCTTAACCCTAAGCCATCTCTCCAGCCTGAGATCCTGATTTTCAAAAGTAAAAACAAGGGGCCCAGGAGATGGCTTAATGGTTAAGGCATTTGCCTGCAAAGCCTAAGGACCCAGGTTCAATTCCCCAGGACCCACGTTAGCCAGATGCACAAGGGGGTGCACACGTCTGGAATTTGTTTGCAGTGGCTGGAGGCCCTGGAGCACCCATTTTCTCTTTCTCTCTGCCTCTTCCTCTGTCTCTCTCTCTCAAGTAAAGAAATAAATAAAATATTTTTTTTAAGAAAGTAAAAACAAATAGCCTTTCATCCCAGCACTAGGGAGTGGGAGTCAGAGGTAGAAGGATTGCCTTGAGTTGAGGCTACTCTGAGACAACAGTAAATTCCAGGTCAGCCTGGGCTAGAGTAAGATCCTACCTTGAAAAACAAAAACAAACAAACAGAAATAAAAACAAAAAGGAAAACAGCCAGGCATGGTGGTACATTCCTTTAATCCCAGCTCTAGGGAGGCATAGGTAGGAGGATCAGTGAGAGTTTGAGGCCACCCTGAGACTACATAGTAAATTCCAGGCCAGCCGGGGCTAGAGAGAGACCCTACCTGGGGGTAAGAAAAAAAAAAAAAAAAAAACAGGGCTGGAGAGATGGCTTAGTGGTTAAGGTGTTTGCCTGCAAAGCCAAAGGATCCCCGTTCAATTCTCCAGGACCCAGGTTAGCCAGATGCAGAGGGTGGCACATGCATCTGGAGTTTGTCTGCAATGTCTGGAAGCCCTTGCACGCCCATTTTCCCCTCTCCTTTCCTCCCCCCCACCTCTTTCTCAAATAAATAAATAAATAAATAAATAAATAAAATATATTTTTTAAAAAGAAATGAGAATAGGTCTTATAAGGTTTTATTACTATGTGCTGTCATGTCCAGCTAAGTCACTCAAGTAAGTTTATGAAAATTGTTTTTAGCTTACTCTGTTTTTTTAAGAGACAAGAGATGGGTGGAGGGGGGAGAGAGAGAGAGAGGGAGTGGGCGCGCCAGGGCCTCTAGCCACTGCAAAGGAACTCCAGACATATATGCCGCCTTGTGCATCTGGCTTATGTGGGACCTGGAGAATCGAATCCGGGTCCTTACGTTTCTCAGGCAAGTGCCTTAACTGCTAAGCCATTTCTCCAGCCCATTGTTTATTTTATTTATTTATTCTTTGGAATTTAAAAAAATATATTTATTTATTTGCAATCAGAGGGTGGAGGGAGGGGGAGAGAGGGAAGGGGCACTCCAGGGCCTCTAGCCACTGCATACAAATTCCACATACATGTGCTACATGGTGCATCTCAGCCCGTTGTTTATAATTTACTCTTAACTATTACCATTGATGTGAGTTATAGTTATTCTTAGGGAGCACCAACAATGTAACCTTGTGTTGTCATTAACA